>NC_084618.1:42305340-42395340 GCF_033978795.1 Nerophis ophidion
ATACTGTATATGACAAACCAAGGCGGTAGCTAAAGAAGGACTTCCCCATTATTCCGCTCTTTTACCACACAGGAAAAACCTGCCAGGCAAACTGCTGATTTGACTAATTCCGGTGTTGACGTAAAACCATGTGACTTGCATCCCATATGTGACCAGAACATATATACTATGTTAGTAAAACTATACTGGCCATAAACACTTAGCTAAAACAAATGTATATATGTATGTGCATGTATATACACAGTTGTGGTCAAAAGTTTACATACACTTGTAAAGAACATAATGTCATGGCTGTCTTGAGTTTCCAAAAATTTCTACAACTTTTTTTTTGGGATAGAGTGATTGGAGCACATACTTGTTGGTCACACAAAAACATTCAATCAAATGTGGTTCTTTTATGAATTTATTATGGGTCTTCTGAAAGTGTGACCAAATCTGCTGAGTCAAATGTATTCATACAGCAAGGTTAATGTTTGGTTACATGTCCCTTGGCAAGTTTCACTGCAAGGAGGCACTTTTGGTAGCCATCCACAAGCTTTAGCTACAACTAAATTTGTCGATTTTCTGACATTGACTTGTTTCGTCAGCATTGTCCACACGTTTAAGTCAGGACTTTGGTAGGGCCATTCTAAAACCTTAATTCTAGCCTGATTTAGCCATTCCTTTACCACTTTTGACATGTGTTTGGGGTCATTGTCTGGTTGCGCCCAAGATCCAACACCCGAGCTGATGATTTTACCTGAAGAATTTGGAGGTAATCCTCCTTTTTCACTGTCCCATTTACTATCTGTAAAGCACCAGTTCCATTTGCAGTAAAACAAGCCCCGAGGTAGGTATGGTGTTCCTGGGATTAAAGGTTTTACCTTTTCTCCTCCAAACATATTGCTGGGTATTGTGGCTAAACAGCTCAATATTTGTTTCATGTGACCACAGAACTTTCCTCCAGAAGGTCTTATCTTTGTCCATGTGATGTCAGATGAGAGTATTTTAGGTACATTTTGGCAACGTTTTACGAAGGAATGACTTACTTTTGGCCATTCTACCGTACAGGCCTGATTTGCAGATTTCGGGAGAGATGGTTTGCTGGATAGGACAGATTTTAAAAAAGGTTTTTATGGCTGCAACTATATATGTACTATTCTCATTTTCTTCATTGTTAATGAGTTCTTAACAGGCACTGCACACATTTATTTATATATATATTTTTTAGACTAGACTGTTAATAGAAGTCTGTGGTTACTCGACTGATGGCTGTGGTACAATTTTGTCAGGGATTTATATGAGGTGAGCTGTAAGGACTTGGATGGTTTGGTGTCTGCCGCCATGGAGGTGAACGGAGTATTTGGCAGCAGGATGACCGGCGGAGGATTTGGAGGCTGCACTGTAACGTTGCTGAAGGCCCATGTCATTGACAGAACTATTCAACATATACAGGTACCGGTACATCTATTTGTAATGTAACCTTATACAATGTAAATGTGAATAACTGGGGGCTTCACAGTCACTACTACCAGTGTGTGACTGGAATTGATCATTATAGCCAATTAATTATTACAATGTTCATGAATTGCTACACTTTAACAGTTTGTTTAAGTATATAAAAGGCAGCCAATACCTGTTTTGTTCTTCAACAGATGCGATACCATGGAACCCCGACTTTCTTTGTCACAACTCCTTCAGAGGGGGCTCGTGACCTCCAGCTATCTTGAATATTCTTGATTCCATTATAACATTCCCTTTTCTCGTGTTTGTTCGTTTTTTACTATTCAAATTTGGTGGTGTCGGAGCATAAAAGTAACACTACTGTCAACATTCAATTATTTTTAATACTAATATTAACACTGTTTTTTTGCTCTCATCTAAAAAGAAAATTAATATTCATATTTGTCAATGAAACTGTTGTGAATGTATTTTTTTCATGATTACAATCGTTTTTAGGGTTTTTTTTTACATTTACTTGAATTAAAATCACAAATTTTGTGCATTTCTCGATCAAATACAGCGCAGAAACCTATCATGAGGCTGCCAAATTTTCTGCAGTTTGGCTTTCCTTGCTGGAAGGTGAGGGCGAACATGGCTTACTGGCTGGTCTGCATGTTGCCAAAATGTTTGCAGAAACATTTTTACACCAAGGCCCCCCCCCCCCCCCCAAAAGCTGAGAGGGACAAGCGGTAGAAAATGGCTGGACTTTTTTTTACTTCTATAAGCAGAATCTACACTCTGTGTAATGTAAGTGTGACGTCATTATTTTTGCTTATTAGACTATAAGTATGGAAGAATCATACTGGAGGCTAGGGTTGTACGGTATACCCGTAATAGTATAGTACCGCGATACTAATGAATCATATTTGGTACTATACTGCCTCTTAAAAAGTAACCCCCACGAGCGTGTTCGGCAGCGCCCAATCACGGAGTACTGACTAGCAGACACTGTGTAGACAGAAAAGGGAGAATGAACTCATTTTGGCTTAAAAACTAAAGATAAAGGTGAAGTTATAACACTGAAACGCCCTCAGGAAGAGGTGCTTTAAGACACGGCGAGCTAGCTAGCAGCTAAAGTCAATTCACAGTCTGCAGTGTTTTAGCTACTTCTAATCCTCGCCTCCATGGCGACGAATAAAGTATGTTTCTTACAAGTATCATGAGGGATAGCGAAACATGCTTCACTACACTCCGTAACTCACCGGCGTCATAATGTAAACAAACGCCATTGGTGGATCTACACCTAACATCCACTGTAATGATACCAAGTACAAGAGCATATTTAGTCGATACTACTGTAATTACATTGATCTTTTTTAGCATCACTAAATCTTCTATCGTTTTTAAAAAAAAAATTATAGTATGTTTATAAACTCAAGAAATATGTCCCTGAACACATGCGGAATGTATGATCCTGTAACTACTTGGTATCGGATTGATACCCAAATTTGTGGTATCATCCAAAACTAATGTAAGGTTTCAAACAACAAAAAGTGATTATTAAATTTGAACAGAAGTGTAGTTAGAACATGTTAAAAGAGAATGTAATCAGATATTAACAGTAAATGAACAAATAGATTAATAATACCTTTTCTACCACTTGTCCTTAATAATTTCGACAAAATTTATAAAATGATAAATGACACAATATGTTACTGCATATGTCAGCAGACTAAATTAGGAGCCTTTGTTTGCTTACTTACTAATAAAATACAAGTTGCTTTGTATTTTCATCATGTTATTTAAGGACAAACTTGCAATAAGAAACAAATGATTAATGTACAGTAAGATTTTTTTTTAAAAATAAAGCCAATAATAAAAAATGTTGTGGTCCTTTTTATTTAGAAAAGTATCGAAATACATTTTGGTACTGGTACCAAAATATTGGTATCGGGATAACACTTCTAGAGGCCTTCTACAGTAGTACTCAAACTCACCACACTGAGTCAGCATCAAGTGGGGGTGATCGTAAGCATGCAGATTCATGTCACTACCATCTCTTATCAGTGAGAACCCAGCGTTGTTTTTTCTTTGTTTTTAGGAGCAAGTCCTATTCAAGAACATTGTTCTCTTGTCACTGCCTGATTCACTGAGCTGCCTGATCCGTTTACAACACACGTGTAAACAATTTCCTGCTGTTTTATGACTTTGGTCCAAAAAAATATTAAAACAATAACGTATGTGCGCGTAAAGTATTTGGATATCTAAAATATTTCTTACAAATATTCAACATTTCAATTATGAGATTGAAATGCAAGCTTACAGTGGGGCAAAAAAGTATTTAGTCAGCCACCGATTGTGCAAGTTCTCCCACTTAAAATGATGACAGATATATATATAATTTTCATCATAGGTACACTTCAACTGTGAGAGACAGAATGTGAAAAAAAAATCCAGGGATACACATTGTAGGAATTTTTAAGAATGTATTTGTAAATTATGGTGGAAAATAAGTATTTGGTCAACCATTCAAAGCTCTCAATGATGAAAGGAGGTTTTGGCTCAAAATCTCACGATACATGGCCCCATTCATTCTTTCCTTAACACGGATCAGTCGTCCTGTCCCCTTAGCAGGAAAACAGCCCCGAAGCATGAGGTTCCCACCCCATGCTTCACAGTAGGTGTGGTGTTCTTGGGATGCAACTCAGTATTCTTCTTCCTCCAAACACGACGAGTTAAGTTTATACCAAAAAGTTCTATTTTGGTTTCATCTGACCACATGACATTCTCTCAATCATCTGCTGTATCAGCCATGTGCTCTGTGGCAAACTTCAGACGGGCCTGGACATGCACTGGCTTAAGCAGGAGGACACGCCTGGCACTGCAGGTTTTGATTCTCTGTCGGCGTAGTGTGTTACGGATGGTAACCTTTGTTACATTGGTCCCAGCTCTCTGCAGGTCATTCACCAGGTCCCCCCGTGTGGTTCTGGGATTTTTGCTCACCGTTCTCATGATCATTTTGACCCCACGGGATGACATCTTGCGTGGAGCCCCAGATCGAGGGAGATAATCAGTGGTTTTGTATGTCTTCCATTTTCTGATAATTGCTCCAATTTTTTCACACCAAGCTGCTTGCCCATTGTAAATTCACTCTTCCCAGTCTGGTGCAGGTCTACAATTCTTTTCCTGGTGTCCTTCGACAGCTCTTTGGTCTTGGCCATAGTGGAGTTTGGAGTCTGACTGTTGGAGGCTGTGGACAGGTGTCTTTTATACAGATAACGAGTTCAAACAGGTTCCATTAATACAGGTAACGAGTGGGGGACAGATGAGCTTCTTAAAAAAGAAGTTACAGGTCTGTGTGAGCCAGAGATCTTCCTTGTTTGAAGTGACCAAATACCTATTTTCCACCATAATTTACAAATAAATTCTTTAAAATTCCTACAATGTGAATTCCTGGATATTTTTTTCACATTCTGTCTCTCAAAGTTGAAGTGTACCTATGATGAAAATTACAGACCTCTGTCATCATTTTAAGTGGGAGAACTTGCACAATCGGTGGCTGACTAAATACTTTTTTGCCCCACTGTATTTAGTTAGGGCAGAGGTCGGCAACCCAAAATGTTGAAAAAGCCGTATTGTACAAAAAATACAAATAAAATGTGTCTGGAGCCGCAAAAAATCAAAAGCCTTCTATAAGTGATATAATGAAGTCAACACATGATAAGTGTTTATATTAGCCTAGTATCAAAATTACTATATTTTCTTCTTCTTCTTCAGCCGGTAGCTAATTGCTCTGTAGATGTCGGAAACAGCGGGCGGCAGAGTGCAGGTAAAAAGGTGTCTAATGCTTAAACCAAAATTAAACAAAAGGTAAGTGCCCTTCAGAAAAGACATTGAAGTTTAGGGAAGGCTATTCAGAACGAAACTAAAACTGAAATGGCTACAAAGTAAACAAAAACAGAATGCTGGACAACGGCAAAGACTTACCCTCCACAATGTTCATCCGAACATGAAATGACAATCAACAATATTCCCACAACAAAGGATAAAAATAACTGAAATATTCTTGATTGCAAAAATAAAGTGGATGCGGGAAATATCGCTCAAAGGAAGACATGAAACTGCTACAAGAAAATACCAAAAAGAGAAAAAGCCACCAAAATAGGAGCGTAAGACAGAAACTAAGGAGCGTAAGACACAGACTAAAACACTACACACGACATGAAACTGCTACAGAAAAATACCAAAAAGAGAAAAAGCCACCAAAATAGGAGCGTAAGATACTGACTAAAACACTACACACAGGAAAATAACAAATGACAGTACACCTACTTTGAAACAAGAGCTATAGTGATGCATGGTTGGTTTAAAGTCAACAGTTAACTTTCAACTGAGTTTGTTTTTTTAATGATTTCTGCTGGTGGTGTGCCCCAGGATTTCTTCAAAGCAAAAAATGTGCCTTGGCTGAAAAAAGGTTGAAAATCACTGCACTAGATGACAGTAGTGTATGAGCTAGGGAGCGCTACACACAGTTTTAGTTGGGGAAGCTGCTGGGTTTGAGGGACACGGTGGAAGTGTCAGGATGTTGCTACGTCTGAATTAAACACCAACAAACTAACGACCAGTTCTTTCACGAGGTCCTTTCCCACTGCAGGAACTTTTTCAGAAACTTCCCCACTTACCCAGGTAATTAAAGTTCCCCCTGTGTTTCCACCAAAAACTACCCGGGTAGATTTAGTTCTGCAGGAACCTTTCGGAGTTCCTTCTAGCAAGGTGGGACTTTTCTTAGCAACCTGGAACCTTTTCAGGTCGGACTATGCTGTCGAACACCGTTGGGAGCGTTCCTTAAGCTTATTTTTCAATCAAACGACCGCCATTGCACATTGTGTGAGGAAGACTTCTTTATTTCTTATTTTTTGTGTATTTCTATTACAACAAACTTGACAACAAAGAGAAAGAAGAACCAAAGGAGCTTTCAAAATGCAGGAACTTTTGTGGAGCATCTTTATGGTGAAGAATGCTGATCAGTGGTACTATCTTGGAATGTTTTTACTCCGCCGTACCCTTTAAACTATACACAGTTTAATATTATTTAACATTTTTACAAACTTCATTTCGATACATGAAACTACGAGAAGGTGGACAGACTCTTAACGTATTTAGGGAGGAGTATGAAGCCCGACTGGAGGGAACGCCCTAAGCAAAATAAAGGAGGCAGTAAACGAGTGGAACTAAGGTAAATATTAACTATTTACTTTATTACATGTTGTAAAAGTAGTCAGTGACACTCCTTTTGTGTAGCTAGTGAACAGAATGCTAGTGCTAACGCTAAAGCTGATATGATTGAGTTGTCTGCGGGAGATAAACACAAACATGTATTATTTATATATTATTAATTACAGCTTAAATGGACCAAAAGGAATCACCTGACCCTCATGAATTTATCATTTACTGAGAGGACGACTTTCTGACTGTTGGACATTGCGGACAAAAGCCTGACTATTTATGAACAATTTGGTACATCCATTCATCCATCCATCCATTTTTTACCGCTTGTCCCTTTAGGGGTCGCTGGAACCTATCTCTGCTGCATTCAGGCGGAAGGCGGAGTACACCCTGGACAAGTCGCCACCTCATCACAGGGCCAGCACAGATAGACAACATTCACACCCACATTCACACACTCGGGCCCATTTTTTAGTGTTGCCAATTATCTTATCCCCAAGTGCATGTCTTTTGGATGTGGGAGGAAGCCGGAGTACCCGGAGGAAACCCACGCATTCACGGGGAGAACATGCAAACGCCACACTGAAAGATCCCGAGCGCAAGATCGAACCTAGGACCTTTGTATTGTGAGGCAGACGCACTTACCCCTGTACCACTGTGCTGCCCCAATTTCTTTGTATTTTTATTCACTTACATTTTAGTAAAATAACTGACCTATTATTAGTAGGCCCTTTTCCACCAAAATTTCAGGAACTTCTGGTTCCGGCAACTAGAGGTTCCTGTAGAAGTGTGTGGGTTTGTGTTTCTACCACATTTCACAGTTTAGGCTACTTTATACAAATCAGACTGACGACGTATTGAGGAGTGGTGTACTATATTTCTATGCTCAGGTCATTTGACGCCCAAGGCGAGCGTGAACTCGCCCGCTATGGAAGTAAAATTGTCTCACATCAACATATATATATATATATATATATATATACAGTATATATGTATATATATGTATATATATGTATGTGTATGAGAATAGAAGTGGGCATTGTCACTGGCTGCACAATTTCAGTGATTTTATTTTCTGCAGCGATGAACCTTCTTGTCAAGTCGGCAGAGAAGTTATGTCGAGGCGCAGTCCTTGCAAGCGGAATCCAGATGCTACCCATTAGAGCGTTCATGGACGACATTACCATCACAGCAAGATCAGTGCCAGAAGGAAGATGCATTTTGGAGGACCTGATTGAGCTCACTAATTGGGCAAGGATGGAGTTCAAACCGGCAAACTCCAGAAGCCTAGTTCTGAAAAAAGGGCGTGTTCAGGAATGGTTTCACTTCAAGATCAGGGAGAACATCATCCCAACTGTCCAAGAGAAACCTGTGAAGTGCTTGGGGAAGTGGTACAGGGCAGATCTCAATGACCGACTGAGTGTGAAAGAAATGCTTAGCCAAGCAGAAGCCTGGATGACATCCCTAGAAAAGAGCGACCTCCCGGGCAAGTATAAGGCCTGGGGTTACCAACATGGGGTTCTCCCCCGTCTGCTCTGGCCACTCCTAGTTTATGAGGTACCTGTATCCACAGTTGAGAGTTTGGAGAGGAAGTTGAACACCTACTTGAGGAGATGGCTGGGGGTCTCAAGAAGCTTCTGTTCCATTGGACTGTTCAGCACAGGAAGCAAGATACAGCTGCCAATAACATCAGTGGTGGAGGAGTACGAGGTGACAAAAACACGCCAGGCCATGATGCTACGAGACAGCAAAGACGAGCGAGTATGACAAGCAGGCATTGTCGTCAGGTCAGGCATAAAGTGGTCAGCTAGCGAAGCACTGAGGGAGGCGGAGGATCGACTGCATCACGCGGACATTGTGGGATCAGTAGCCCAGGGAAGACTTGGTCTGGGTTGCTCTTCCAGAACAAATTGGAACAAAGCTGACCCAAAGGAGCGGCGAGGCTTGGTGCAGAGGGAGGTTCGAAAGGCTGAAGAGGAAAGCCGGCATGTCAAGCAAGTAACCATGAACAAGCAATGCAGCTGGACTAGATGGGAGAGTGTAAAAGACAGATCTCTAACCTGGAAGGACATCTGGAGCATGGAAGGCCACCGGATTAAGTTCCTGCTGTGTCCTACATATGATGTCCTGCCCACCCCATCAAACCTCCATACTTGGGGAATGGTAGAGAGTCCCAGCTGTACACTCTGCGGAAAGATAGCCATGTCCTCTCCTCTTGTCACTCAAGTTTAGCAGATGGCAAGTTCCGGTGGCGTCATGACCAGATCCTTGCTCAGCTGGCAGAGGGTGTTGAGCAGGCCAGGAAGAGGACAAGGCAGCTCTCTAATGGGCCTCGCTTCATCCACTTCATCACGGCAGGTGAAAGCGCAGCAGCAGGAGAGAGGAACAAAGGAATCCTGGCCACGGCAAGCGACTGGGAGATGCGGGTCGACCTGAAGAAGCAGCTGAAATTCCCAGAGGAGATAGCCCACACTACCCTGAGACCTGATATTGTTCTGTGGTCTAAAGGAATCAAACAGGTGGTGCTTATCGAGCTGACAGTACCCTGGGAAGAGACGATAGAGGAGGCGTATGAACGCAAACTCAAAAAATACCAAACCCTCATCCTCAAGAGCCAGCTAAATGGATGGAAGGCCTGGAACCTACCGGTGGAGGTGGGCTGTAGAGGCTTTGCGGGGCGGTCGCTCTGGAGAGCCCTTGGACTGCTGGGGATAGAGGGGCTGGCTAGGAAGCGGCTGGTAGCCAACACCACTAAAAGGGCAGAAGAAGCATCACGCTGGATTTGGATACAAAGAAAGGTGCGATGGCAGAGCCGACCTACTGAAGGACTAGGGACATAAAGTTGGGTGGCATTCAGCAGGGGTAGAGCCAGGACGCTGGATCTGCCTTCGAGCCCCTCCGAAGCGTCATGGGCTTAATTCGACGAAACGTTAATGACGGGGGGTGCCCATTTGAGAACCTTCTGATGCCAACCAACTGATGTCCAGTTAAGGTATGCGGTCAAGCTTAGTCTTGGGTCAAGGAGGAGGACGTCCCTGCCATGCAGAGTCCCGACGGTGCCTTGATAGAAGGAGAGATGAAGAGAGCGAGGCCACAGGCTCACAGATGGTGCAGGGGCGAGTACCTGTAAAGGTGAGCCAGTTGCGATACCCTTATCATATTTTGCATATATATATATATATATATATATATATATATATATATATATATATATATATATATATATATATACATATGTAGTACAATATGATAATACATATGCATATATTAATAAATACAAATTGTCTCACATCAACATATATATATATATATATATATATATATATACAGTATATATGTATATATATATATATATATATATAGTACAATATGATAATACATATGCATATATTAATAAATACAAATGTGATTTACACAAAAATGAATAATTTGTGCAATTAAACGCATATTTGTAAATCTATTTTTGCGAGTTGAAAACATACACACATATTTATAAATATAAAAATTTGACCTACAAATAAATCAACAATTTGGATAAATAAACGTGTATTTGTAAATATATTTTTGAGATTTATATATAGATATGCTTGATTTTAGTATTTGTATTTGTATTGATTTTGCATATGTGGATCGCTTTTTTGCTTTTGTGTCGATGAGACATTCCTACCACAAACCAGATGCACAAATGAATGGTGACCTACACACTCCCCTGAACAACCAGCAGAGAGCCCATATTTCCTCCTCCTTCATTTGCTTTATTGGTCGCACCAACAAGCTTTGATCATCGTAAAATACAAACCCTGTTTCCATATGAGTTGGGAAAGTGTGTTAGATGTAAATGGATAAATGGAATACAAAGATTTGCAAATCATTTTCAACTCATATTCAGTTGAATGCACTGCAAAGACAAGATATTTGCTGTTCAAACTCAAAAACAATTTTTTTTTTTGCAAATAACTAACTTCGAATTTCATGGCTGCAACACGTGCCAAAGTAGTTGGGAAAGGGCATGTTCACCACTGTGTTACATCACCTTTTCTTTTAACAACACTCAATAAACCTTTGGGAACTGAGAAAACTTATTGTTGAAGCTTTGAAAGTGGAATTCTTTCCCATTCTTGTTTTATGTACAGCTTCAGTCGTTCAACAGTCCGGGGTCTCCGCTGTCCTATTTTACGCTTCATAATGCGCCCCACATTTTCGATGGGAGACAGGTCTGGACTGTAGGCGGGCCAGGAAAGTACCCGCACTCTTTTACTACGAACCCACGCTGTTGTAACACAATGCTTGGCATTGTCTTGCTGAAATAAGCAGGGGCGTCCATGATAACGTTGCTTGGATGACAACATATGTTGCTCCAAAACCTGTATGGACCTTTCAGCATTAATGGTGCCTTCACAGATGTGTAAGTTACCCATGCCTTGGGCACTAATACACCCCCATACCATCACGGATGCTGGCTTTTGAACTTTGCGCCCATAACAATTCGGATGGTTATTTTCCTCTTTGTTCCGGAGGACACCACGTCCACAGTTTCCAAATATAATTGGAAATGTGGACTTGTCAGATCACAGAACACCTCTCCCATTTGCATCAGTCCATCTTAGATGAGCTCAGGCCCAGCGAAGCGGGCAGCGTTTCTGGGTGCTGTTGATAAATGGGTTTGGCTTTGCATAGTAGACATTTTACTTGCACTTACAGATGTAGCGACCAACTGTAGTTACTGCCAATGGTTTTATGAAGTGTTCCTGAGCCCATGTGGTGATACACACTGATGTCGGTTTTTGATGCAGTACGGCCTGAGCGATCAAAGGTCTGTAATATCATCGCTTACGTGCAGTGATTTCTCCAGATTCTCTGAACCTTTTGATGATTTTCTGCACCGTAGATGGTAAAATCCCTAAATGATTTGCAATAGCTCGTTGAGAAATGTTGTTCTAAAACTGTTCGACAATTTGCCTACAAAGTGGTGACCCTCACCCCATCCTTGTTTGTGAATGACTGAGCATTTCACGGAAGCTGCTTTTATTCGCATTCATGGCACCCACCTGTTCCCAATTAGCCTGCCCACCTGTGGGATGTTCCAAATAAGTGTTTGATGAGCATTCCTCAACTTTATCAGTATTTATGGCCACCTTTCCCAACTTCTTTGTCACGTGTTGCTGGCATCAAATTCTAAAGTTAATGATTATTTGCAAAATAAATAAAACCTTTACAGTTTGAATATCAAATATGTTTTGTTTATAGCATATTCAACTGAATATGAGTTGAAAATGATTTTGTTTATTCGGTTGAAAAGGGCCAAATGTCTGTTTATTTACATGGTATCAGTGTGGAAATATAGTAAACCACTCCTCCATAGGTCATCAGCCTGATTTGTATAAACTAGCCTGAACTGTGAAATGTGGTAGAAACACAAACCACACACTTCTACCGGAAGGAAGACGACCAACAAGTTTTCATCTAACATCACATGGACAACGATAAGACCTTTTGTAGGAAAGTTCTGTGGTCAGATGAAACAAAAATGTAGCTGTTTGGCCACAATATCCAGCAATATGTTTGGAGGACAAAAGATGAGGCCTTTAATCCCAGGAACACCATTCCCACTGTCAAGCATGGTGGTAGTAGTATTATGCTCTGGGCACTGTCAAGCATGGGGGTTGTAGTATTATGCTCTGGGCCTATCTTGCTGCCAATGGAACTGGTACTTTACAGAGAGTAAATGGGACAATGAAAAAGGAGGATTACCTCCAAATTCTTCAGGACAACCTAAAATCATCCGCCCGGAGGTTGGGTCTTGGGCGCAGTTAGGTGTTCCAACAGGACAATGACCCCAAACACACATCAGAAGTGGTAAAGGAATGGCTAAATCAGGCTAAAATTAAGGTTTTAGAATGGCCTTCCCATAGTCCTGACCTAAACGTGTGGATAATGCTGAAGAAACAAGTCCATGTCAGAAAACCAACAAATTTAGCTGAACTGCACCAAATTTTTGTCAAGAGGAGTGTAGCTGAGATAGGCGCCAGCGCCCCCCGCGACCCCAAAAGGGAATAAGCGGTAGAAAATGGATGGATGGATGGAGTGGTCAAAAATTCAACCAGAAGTTTTGGGATGGCTACCAAAAGTGCCTTATTGCAGTGAAACTTGCCAAGGGACATGTAACCAAATATTAACATTGCTGTATGTATACTTTTGAGCCAGCAGATTTGGTCACATTTTCAGTAGACCCATAATAAATTCATAGAAGAAGCAAACTTCATGAATGTTTTTTGTGACCAACAAGTATGTGCTCCAATCCTTCTATCACAAAAAATTAAGAGTTGTAGAAAATATTGGAAACTACAGTCAGCCATGACATTATGTTCTTTACAAGTGTATGTAAACTTTCGATCGCGACTGTACCAAGGTATCATACGTGGCGATAAGGATAAACTCAAAGGCAAGTCAGACGAGAGTGCCATAAGGTAGTGAAGCTAAGCTAGTGCTCATGGTACATGTGCTGTACAGTACAGAATGCATTCAGCTAGCCTAATTTACAAAATTGTTTGATGCGAGCATACATATACAAGTGCTGGTCATATTAGAATATCATGAAAAAGTTGATTTATTTCATTAATTCCATTTAGAAAGTCAAACTTGTAGAATGTATACATTCATTCCAAACAGACTGATACATTTCAAGTGTTTTTTGCCAAAAAGGAGATGATTATAGCTGACAACCAATGAAAACCCTAAATTCAACATCTCAGAAAATTAGAATTTGGTGAAAAGGTCAGATATTGAAGACACCTGGTGCCACACTCTAATTAGCTAACTAACTCAAAACACCTGGAAAAGCCTTTAAATGGTCTCTCGTTTTGGTTTTGTATGACACACAATCATGGGGAAGACTGCTGACGTGACAACTGTCCAAAAGATGACCATTGATACTTTAAAGAAGTAGGGCAAGACACAAAAGGTCATTGCCAAAGAGGTTGGATGTTCCCAGAGCTCTGTGTCCAAGCACATTAATAGAGAGGCGAAGGGAAGACAAAGATGTGGTAGAAAAAAGTGTACAAGCAAGAGGGATAGTATTGTCAAACAAAACCGATTCAAAAATGTGGGGGAGATCCACAAAGAGTGGACTGCAGCTGGAGTCAGTGCTTCAAGAACCACCACGCACCGACGTATGCAAGATATGGGCTTCAGCTGTCGCATTCCTTGTGTAAAGCCGCTCTTGAATAAGAGACAACGTCAAAAGCGTCTCGCTTGGGCTCAAGACAAAAAGGACTGGACTGCTGCTGAGTGGTCCAAAGTTATGTTTTCAGATGAAAGTAAATTTTGTATCTCCTTTGGAAATCAAAGTCCCAGAGTCTGGAGGAAGACAGGAGAGGCACAGAATCCGCGTTGCCTGAAGTCCAGTGTCAAATTTCCACAATCGGTAATGGTCTGGGTTGCCATGTCATCTGCTGGTGTTGGTCCACTGTGTTTCCTGAGGTCTAGGGTCAATGCAGCAGTCTACCAGGAAGTTTTAGAACACTTTATGCTGCCTGCCGCGGACCAATTTTATGGAGGTGAAGATTTCATTTTCCAACATGACTTGGCACCTGCACACAGTGCCAAATCTACCAGTACCTGGTTTAAGGGCCATGGTATCCCTGTTCTTGATTGGCCTGCAAACTCACCTGACCTTAACCCCATAGAAAACCTATGGGGTATTGTGAAGCGGAAGATGCGAGATGCCAGACCCAACAATGCTGAAGAGCTGAAGGCCACTATTAAAGCAACCTGGGCTCTCATAACACCTGAGGAGCGCAAGAGACAGGTCGACTCCATGCCACGCCGTATTGCTGCAGCAATTCAGGGAAAAGGAGCTGCAACTAAGTATTGATTGCCGTACATGCTGAAACTTTCCATGTTCATACTTTTCAGTTGGCCCACATTTCTAAAAAATATTTTTTGGTACTAGTCGTAACTAATATTTAATTTTCTGAGATACTGAATTTAGGATTTTCAGTAATTGTCAGTACTAATCATCAAAATTTACAGAAATAAACATTTCAAATATATCACTATGTGTGTAATGAATTGATATAATATGTAAGTTTCCCGTTCTGAATATAAGTACTGAAATAAATCAACTTTTTCATGATATTCTAATAATATGAACAGCACCTGTACTATACAGTACTGTCAATGAAAAAAACATAATAAAAAAACAAACCTGTAAATGAAAAAAACATATATACATATTAGGGCTGCGAATCTCTGGGTGTCCCGGGATTCGATTCAATATCGATTCTTGGTTCACGATTCAATAATATATCGATTTTTTCGATTCAACGCGATTCTCGATTCAAAAACAATATTTTTCCGATTCAAAATGATTCTGTATTCATTCAATACATAGGATTTTAGCAGGATCTACCCCAGTCTGCTGACATGCTAGCAGAGTAGTAGATTAAAAAAAAAAAAGCTTTTATAATTGTAAAGGACAATAATGTAAATTTGTTTTAACTATTAAACGAATCAGAAATATGACTCATTTTATCTTTGTGAAAACATTGGACACTGTGTGTTGTCAAGCTTATGGATGCTATGTAAGTGTAAGCCGCTGTGACACGATTGTTCTTTTTCTAAATTTTTATAAATGTCTAATGATAATGTAAAATGGATTTTTAATCACTTCTATGCCTAAATTATAACTAATATTGATACTGTTGTTGATAATATTTATTTTTGTTTCACTACTTTTGGTTTGTTCTGTCGTGTTTGTGTCTCCTCTCAATTGCTTTGTTTACTGCAGTTCTGAGTGTTGCTGGGTCAGGTTTGGTTTTGGAATTGGATTGCATTGTTATGGTATTGCTGTGTAGTGGTTTGTTGGATTGATTAAAAAAGATAATAATAAAATATAAAAAAAATAATAATTTTTAAAATGAAAATCGATTCTGAATCGCACAACGTATTCGATTTTTTTCCCACACCCCTAATATATATATATATATATATATATATATATATATATATATATATATATATATATATATATATATATATATATGTATACGTATCTATATACATATACGTGTGTGTATATATATATATATATATATATATATATACACACACGTGTATATATATATATATATATATATACGTATAAACCCCTGGTTTACACAAATATAGTGTAAACCAGGGGTGTCAAACCCACGGCCCCCGGGCTGGATTAGGCCCGCAAACAGGTTTTATGCGGCCCGCGAGATGAGTTTTCCAAGGAATAAAATGAGCTGCTTTGTTTTTTTTATGAAAGAAACTGTTGTTTTAAATGTGTCCACTGGATGTCACAATAGCAATTATGTTGGCAAGCAAACGGATTAAACCGGGGCCAAGCAAGCGGTACACTGTAAAGGGGGGCTGTGGCTCCTCCTCCTCGACCCACATGAAACTTAAAACCTGCCGTTTTATGTCGTCTGCTTCAAACACATCGTCATTTGACACCCTCGTTGCCCCACAATGTCTTTGTCAAACACGAAAAAGTTTGTTGAGTTAGCACTACTTTGATACGTGGACATGACAAAGGAGGTATTTGATATCTAGAAGAGTTTACATGTGTTTTTTGTTCAATCCCAGAAAGACTGCGATTTAAAATTTTATCCTTGCTAGATACACTGAGAGAAAGTGTTTTTGAAACTGCACCAAATTCCTCAGAATGTTCAACAAACTTGAAGTGTTTTGTCCAGAGGATTATTTGTCATTTGTACATTTTCAGAAGGTGTTTGTTCTATTTTTGGCCAAAGTAAAACAAAGAAAACAACCTGGAGTTGTCTTTATTTTTAAGTTATCATGCTATGGTTTTACCATTCGACCCATTTGGTAATAGATTTTCCTCCATGCGGCACCTGAGCTGAAATTACTTTGACACCCCTGGTGTAAACGAAAAAAATATACAATGAATGAAAACACATATAAAAAAACTAAATGTTCTACTATAAGGATTTCACTTAAAGCGGGTATTTTTTGGAACGTAAACCCAGCGTCAAATGAGTGAACACTGTATCCAAAAAACTATGGAAGTGGACGGAAATGACCATTTCTATCGTGCTGGAGCCTATCTCAGCTGCATTCGGGCCAAAGGCAGCGTACACCCTGGACAAGTCGCCACCCCATCGCAGGGCCAATACAGATAAACAGACAACATTCACACTTACATTCACACACTAGGTCCCAACTTTTTTTATTGAAGAAATTTTTTTTTTTTATACCTGCGAATTGTTTTTTGTTATATAATTTTTTTAAATACTTGCGAATGTGGTGCAACACAGGAGTGTCTAGTAATTGGACCTTTGTTGTGTTAAATATTATGTAAACAAAGGTATTGTTTAGAGTCTAAACAATACCTTTGTTTACAGACTTTTGCAGGCTGGCGCCCCCTTGGCTCCCCAGTGAATTCCTAGCCCCCCCCCAAATCCATGATTGGTTGGCGTTCGTATGATGAGTCCCAATTGGCTAAGATTAGGGCGAAACATTAAGAACTGGCCAATCAGAGGCAAGATAAGGTGGGTCATGGAAACCAGGAAGCAAAATCATAACAGACTCAACACTCATGTCAAATGACGACGAGGGACCCTTAAAGCTGACCACTCAAAAAAAACAAAAAACAGAAACATACTTGAAAATGGCAGATGAAATCTCTCCAGCAGATTAGATTTTTCTTTTAGTGATGAAAATGACATGCAGGAAACTCACAATAATGTGTGTCCTTGGCCATATTTAGACAAATGTATGTGTTTAGAGGAAACAATGGCCAAAACCTTATTTTTTACTTATTTACTCTGTAAACCAAAATCATGACTGCTTTCACAAATTTCTGAAAACATATTAAGGTGAGTTGAGTTCATGAAATGTTTTACTGCACATAACCATGACCAACTGTACCTAAATAGCACACTAGTCATTGTTTATGTCGAACATGTTAGGCAGAGAAAATGAATAACATTATTGGATACATACACACATGATATATGTATATATATACAAATATATAGGTGTATATGTATATAAACACATACATATGTGTATATATGTATATACACAGATACATACTGTGTATGTATATATATGTATGTATATGCGTTTATATATGTACATACACAGATACATAAATATAATGTGTGTATATACATACATAATGTGTATATATACATACACACATTATATATGTACATATATTTGTATGCACAGATACATATATATAATGTGTAAATTTATATACTGTATGTAAATACATACACACACAGTATGTGTGTATATATGTATATATATATATATATATATATATATATATATACATATATATATATGATTATATATGTATATAAACTGTATATATACATAAATATGTATATGTACTGCATGTATATATGTAAATATTTACTGCATATATATACACATATATGTATATGTGTATATATGTACAGTATGTATATATTTATACATGTATATATATACTGTAAATACATTTTAATTTAGAGAGAGAGATAGAGAGCTTGATTAAATGTAGCTTAGAGTAAATTGTTGCTTAGCTTACTACATTTTCCAAATAGCTTGCCCATCACTCGTGATGGTAATGATACAAAATGTGGATTGCTACAACCTTGATTGTCAACATGTGACATTTCTACCCAAAACATTTTGGATTTTACTTACGACTGCATGGGGAAACATTTCTTGGTCGCATTTTTTGATTGATTGATTGATACTTTTATTAGTAAATTGCACAGTTCAGTACATATTCCGTACAATTGACCACTAAATGGTAACACCCAAATAAGTTTTTCAACTTGTTTATCAATTCATGGTAAATAAATACGGTATTTCCTTGAATTGCCGCCAGGGCGCTAATTAATTTAAAGCCTCTTCTCACTCCTGCGCTTACCAAAGGCATGCGGTAAATGTAAGCATGCGCTAACTATTTTAAAACCTCTTCTCACTCCGGCACTTACCAAAGGCATGCAGTAAACATTTGAGTGTGATGTAAGCTTGGACCTTAAATCCTACTGAATAGCTCTTAATCTTCTTCCCTTTATGCAATTTCAAAATACCGGTATTGAAATCGGCTTCACGGTGGCAGAGGGTTTAGTGCGTCTGCCTCACAATACGAAGTTCCTGCAGTCCTGGGTTCAAATCCAGGCTCGGGATCTTTCTGTGTGGAGTTTGCATGTTCTCCCTGTGAATGCGTGGGTTCCCTCCGGGTACTCCGGCTTCCTCCCACTTCCAAAGACATGCACCTGGGGATAGGTTGATTGGCAACACTAAATTGGCCCTAGTGTGTGAATGTGAGTGTGAATGTTGTCTATCTGTGTTGGCCCTGCGATGAGGTTGTGACTTGTCCAGGGTGTACCCTGCCTTCCGCCCGATTGTAGCTGAGATAGGCGCCAGCGCCCCCGCGACCCCGAAAGGGAATAAGCCGTAGAAAATGGATGGATGGACGGTATTGAAACCAGCCTCCTCCATTTTGAAAATGATGATAGGGGAAGTGTCACGAGTTTGACCAGGCGGTAATACTAAGCATGCGCTAATTATTTTGGGAAGCGGGTTTGACCCGGCAGTAATTCAAGGCAGGCGCATACTATACGCCCTGCGGCAATTCAAGGAAATACGGTATGCTGAAATATTATGTATCCCATTCTAACTTCATGTGTGATTAATGAAGTTATTCCAGAATCACAAGTTTTGTTTTTTGTAGCATACTCTTTGTAGAGTATGCTAAATATGGACATAATAAACCACATGATGTTAGCACATCAGTTGAGAAAAATTCATAATAATAGTAATAAAGACACAAATTAACCTCCATAGTTATTGCCTTTTGTTGCATGCTCAGAAATTTGGGCTGTGACAGCTCTGCTGATGGACTTGACAAATCTGGCTGCCAATATGGAGGATTACACTGCAAACCCAAGATCAAAAACTTTTCCAAACTAGTCTTTCACACAAAAGAAGTATGTTTTCAGTCCATGTACTTCAAATACAAATAAAATGTCAGACCTCAATTTTTTTATTATTTCTCCTATATAAGTAGATAAATGGGATCAAGAAGTATTTCATAAACATTTTTTAAATTTTAATTAAACCCTTCCTTTTTTTGTCATCTTAATGAGCAACCTGTATGAAGAGTGATTAGAGGACGGTGGAACAGGGGTTACTGCATGTGCCTCACAATACGAAGTTCCTGAGTAATCCTGGGTTCAATCCCGGGCTCTGGATCTTTCTGTGTGGAGTTTGCATGTTCTCCCCGTGACTGCGTGGGTTCCCTCTGGGTACTCCGGCTTCCTCCCACTTCCCAAGACATGCACCTGGGGATAGGTTGATTGGCAACACTAAAATTGGTCAAAGTGTGTGAGTATGAGTGTGAATGTTGTCTGTCTATCTGTGTTGGCCCTGCGATGAGGTGGCGACTTGTCCAGGGTGTACGCCGCCTTACGCCCTAATGCAGCTGAGATAGCCTGCAGCACCCCCCGCGACCTCGAATAGGACAAGCGGTAGAAAATGAATGGATGGATTAAAGGGGACACTACGTGTAGTGTACCGTGTAGAACAGTGGTTGGTAGCTGCTGGTCTTTCAAATAGAGGAACCTTATTTTCAGCTCCTCTCCAAACACATATACAGTCTCCATAAAACTATGGTTGATTTTTACAAAGAACACATCATATAATAATAAAACACCGGAAGTCCTTTATACCGACAGCCATCAGACTGTAAAAGGCATGTGTTCCTTTTTGACTGTACTTGAATGTATAATAGACTGTATTTATATTATTCACGTGTGAATAATGCTGTATAATAGACTGTATTTATATTATTCACATGTAAAAAATACCTAAGTGTTTATTGTTTACTGTGAGCGAACTGTGGTGCTGAATTTCTCCCAGGAATCAATAAAGTACTTTCGGTTCTATTCTATTCTAATTCAGGAGGATTGTAAAATTATCCCAATGAACTCGATACAACGTAATGTAAATTGCTCTGGCAGTAATTTAATATTTCAAGATCGCTGATTCGCTGATATGACTGTCAATCAAAAGCATTAGACAATCATCCAATCATCATGCGGGAAGTCAGCGTCCAGGCCAGCCAAGGCCAAGCCCACTTTCCATTCACTCCTGGAGACTAGACCGTTTTTCCTTGGGCTGCAGTGGTACTCCTAAGACAAGTCGCACCTCATCCCAGACGGACAGACAAACTTTTTTTTAAAACCAAATGCTTTCTGATCCTACACAAACGACACCTGCAGAAGACCAAACAGGAAACGTGGATTGCAATGTTGAATCAGTACAACTGAAATGACCGACTCGCTCACATGTGGCTTCAGAGACAAGAGATTGACAGTTCCAATTTCCATTTCCATCAAGCCACCCTGGGGAAGTTCCCATATTCATGCTGTTTTTATCCTCAGGGAACTTGACGTCATCTTTCAGTTCACTTCCTGTTTGCAGACTTTGTGCACTCTTTTAAAGACAGTTAATTACTCACACCACAAATCCAGTGTTTTAAATGTTTCGTTTTGGCTTTAAGAGGGAACCCCCTCAATGAGTCACGTTAAAGCTTCGTCTGCTGCAAACGAATTATTTTCCGCAACATTGCCTTGGGACGTCTGTGTCATCAAAGTTATTCACAAGTTTTCTGTCTGTCGCTGAACAATTTTCTTTGTGGTCTTGCTGATGGTTAGCATTATTTATGTAGTCAAAGTAATCCTTCTTCACCATGCTCTGTGTTGCATGCAGCCGTTAAACTTGCATATGGACACGTTTAATTTAAGCCTAGATTATACCTGAATCAGCCATAGCAAACTATTCAACTGGCGGCCCGGGGGCCATATCCAAAGACCGGGCCCAAAGTTTAGTTCAAGACTTGGGCGAGAGTAATATTTTTGCAGCAGATCCCCGAAAAGACTACAGTGATCTCATAGAGATGATCTTTGACAAGCTTTTCTGCAGCAGGTCCTTTAAAGATCCAATTATTGAAATGTGAACATCCTGAGAGTCTGCGTCCTCTGTTTGTGTTTTGCATAACAGGCCTTTTTTTATGCACAATTTGTAACTCTGACATAACAAATGGACCAAAAAATGTCCACTACAGAGAACGCAGGTTCTCAGAAGGTTCTCAGAAATATGCAAAATAAGATTTATAGTAAAGGGAGAAATCCCATTTCCCCGGTCTTTAGCTTTTTGAAAAACAATCTAGTTGAATAGCTCTGAGATACAGTCTCCCTTCAAGAAAGGAAATTATTTAATTGAAGACTAGCACTGAGATTTTAATCCATGAATGTAAACGCCAATTTTGTCAATCCTGGTTTTTACAATTTGATTTGGTTTGCAACTAGGGCTTAATCCAGGCCTCTGGGTTTTATTTGACTGTAAACTTCACTTTAAATCGGGTACATGACCTAAGTGTCTCTATCATTCAACAACATTGTCAGAGTGATACCTTGCGTCTTCAAAGCCAATGCAAATATTTTATTCCATGCTTTTACTTAATGTAGAATTGACAATTGCAGCGCTCTCCTGTCTAGTCTTCCAAAAAAATAAAAATAAGCTGCAGTTTTCTCAAACCAGAAAATAAAGCACATGGCTCCACCACTGTAACATCTGCATTGGCTCCTTGTGAGTTATACTATTTATTTTTTTGATAGTTATTATTTATTATTTTTATTTATTTAACTGGAATTATTTTGACTTCAGATCCTCCAGCATTGTTCATTTAACATTCCCAAAAGTCTAAACCAAAACTCACAGTGCATTAGCAAATGTGTTTTTTTTTATCAAGTAAATTTAAAATATATTATTTTATCTAATATTCTAATTAGATATGCTCATTAAAATAATTTGTATTGATTGTATGTGTTTTATTTGTTCTATATGGACGGTGTGGCGCAGTGGGGAGAGTGGCCGTGCGCAACCCGAGGGTCCCTGGTTCAAATCCCACCTAGTACCAACCTCGTCACGTCCGTTGTGTCCTGAGCAAGACACTTCACCCTTGCTCCTGATGGGTGCTGGTGGGCGCCTTGCATGGCAGCTTCCTCCATCAGTGTGTGAATGTGTGTGTGAATGGGTAAATGTGGAAGTAGTGTCAAAGCGCTTTGAGTACCTTGAAGGTAGAAAAGCGCTATACAAGTACAACCCATTTATCATTTATTGGTGTGATGCGGTGAGAACTCGTAGAGGGTGAACCCCGTATGGGACAAGCGGTAGGAAATGGATGGATGGATTATTTATCTCCTGATTTGATTTAAACTGGCTGGTTATAGGATAAAAGGAATTTCTGTTGCTAAATGTGAAACATCCTGTATGTATAAAAAGTGCTAACAAAAAGTTTGATTGATTGATTAGTAGAAGCATTTAAGTCCCATCTTAAAACTCATTTGTATACTCCAGCCTTTAAATAGACCCCTCTTTTAGACCAGTTGATCTGCCGTCTCTTTTCTGCTCTGCCTCCCTCTCCTTCGTGGAGAGGTGGGCACAGATTAGGTGACCACAGAGTGCTAGCTGTTTAAAGTCAGGACCCAGAGTCGACCACTCATCTGTGCATCAGTTGGGGAGACGTCTCTGCACTGCTGACCTGTCTCCACTCAAGATGATCTCCTGCTTGCCCCACTGTGGACTCTCACACTATTACTTAGCTCTGCTCGACGCCCATTGCACCGGTCGCCCAGCTTTATATATTTCAAAAAAATCTAAATATATAACACATAGTAAAAAAATATAGGCGAACCCCAACTTTTTTTTACAGAGAGCCTTACACAGTATATATTCACAAAATACATCTTTTGCGGCTCCTCCAAGGTTTCTCATTGTAATCCCACTGGGTTGAGTTTTTCCTTGCCCTGATGTGGGATATGAGTCGAGGATGTCCATGTGGCTTGTGCAGCCCTTTGAGACACTTTTGATTTAGGGCTATATAAATACATTTGATTGATGGATGACTAAAAATACAACTACACATTTTATTCTAAATTGTGTTTACGTAGTTCACTGCAGAAATGCATTGCTGCACCTTCAGTCACCAGTCCGTAAAGTTTGTGGACGACACAACCCTCTTTGGGCTCATCTCGAATGCGATGAGTCCGCCTATAGAGCTGGACCGACTGGCGTCCTGGTGCAGCCTCAACAACCTGTAGCTGACTGCCCAGAAGACAGTGGAGATGAGCATGGACTTCAGGAAAGTCCCAGCCTCACCATCCCCCCTCACCCTTTTGGATTCTTCCATCCCCGTCTCCATCGAGGACTCCTTCTGTTTCCTGGGCACCACCATCACCCAGGACCTCAAGTGGGAGCAGACCATCAGCTCTCTCATCAAGAAGTAGAAGCATTTAAGTCCCATCTAAAAACTCATTTGTATACTCTAGCCTTTAAATAGACCCCCTTTTTAGACCAGTTGATCTGCCATTTTTTTTCTGCTCTGCCCCCCTCTCCCTTGTGGAGGGGGTGGGGGGGACACAGGTCCGGTGGCCATAGATGAAGTGCTGGCTGTCCAGAGTCAAGACCCAGGATGGACTGCTCGCCTGTGCATCGGTTGGGGACATCTTTACACTGCTGACCCGTCTCCGCTTGGAATGGTCTCCTGTTGGCTCCACTATGGGCGGGACTCTCGCTACTATATTGGATCCAGTATGGACTGGACTCTCACTGTTACGTTTGATCCACTATGGACTGGACTTTCACAATATCATGCTAGACCCACTCGACATCCATTGCTTTTGGTCTTCCCTAGAGGGTGGCGGGGAGGTAGCCCAATTATGCGGTCCTCTCCAAGGTTTCTCATTGTCATTGTCACTGATGTCCCACTGGGGTGAGTTTTTCCTTACCCTTATGTGGGCTCTGAACCGAGGATGTCGTTGTGGCTTGTGCAGTCCTTTGAGACACTTGTGATTTAGGGCTATATAAATAAACATTGATTGATTGATTGATGGATTGATTGAAGAAGGCCCAGGAGAGGATTTATTTCCTGTGGCAGTTGAGGAAACTTAAGGTGCCGACCGAAATGCTGGTGCAGTTCTACTCGGCCATCATCGAGTCCATCCTCACCTCCTCCATCACGTGTGGTTCCCCGGCACCACAGTCTGGGACAAGCATCGACTGCAGCGCAACGTACGTATTGATGAGAAGGTCATTGGCTGCAGGCTCCCATCACTCCTGGACCTGTACACCTCCAGGACCAGGAGGCGTGTGGGTCGGATCACAGCTGACTCTTCTCAACCTGGACACAAACTATTCTCCCTTCTCCCCTCAGGCAGGAGACTACGGTCCATTCAGACTAGGGGTCACCAGCCTTTTTGAAACCAAGAGCTACTTCTTGGGTACTGATTAATGCGAAGGGCTACCAGTTTGATACACACTTAAATAAATTGCCAGAAATAGCCAATTTGCTCAGTTAACCTTTAATAAATAAATAAATATATATATATATATATATATATATAAATATATATATATATATATATATATATATATATATATATATATATATATATATATATATATATATATATATATATATATATAAAAAATGGGTATTTCTTTCTGTCATTCTGTCGTAATTTTTTTTTCCTTTTACGGAAGGTTTTTTGTAGAGAATAAATGATGGAAAAAACACTTAATTGAAAGAGGAGAAAACAGGAAAAAAATGAAAACAAAATTTTGAAACATAGTTTATCTTCAATTTCGACTGTTTAAAATTCAAAATTCAACCGAAAAAAAGAAGAGAAAGACTAGCTAATTCGAATCTTTTTGAAAGAATTTTAAAAATAACTTATGGATCATCATTAGTCATTTTTCCTGATTATGATTAATTTTAGAATTTTGATGAACATGCAAACTCCACACTGAAAGATCCCGAGCCTGGATTTGGTTCCCTCCGGGTACTCCGGCTTCCTCCCACTTCCAAAGACATGCACCAGGGGATAGGTTAATTGGCAACACTAAATTGGCCCTAGTGTGTGAATGTGAGTGTGAATGTTGTCTGTCTATCTGTGTTGGCCCTGCGATGAGGTGGCGACTTGTCCAGGGTGTACCCTGCCTTCCGCCCGATTGTAGCTGAGATAGGCGCCAGCGCCCCCCGCGACCCCGAAAGGGAATAAGCGGTAGAAAATGGATGGATGGATGGATAGAATTTTGATGACATGTTTTAAATAGGTTAAAATCCAATCTGCACTTTGTTAGAATATAAAACAAATTGGACCAAGCTATATTTCTAACAAAGACAAATCATTATTTCTTCTAGATTTTCCAGAACACAATTTTTAAAAGGAATTCAAAAGACTTTGAAATAAGATTTAAATTTGATTCTAAAGATTTTTTAGATCTGCCGGAATAATTTTTTTGAATTTTAATAATAAGTTTGAAGAAATATTTCACAAATATTCTTTGTCGAAAAAACAGAAGCTAAAATGAAGAATTAAATTAAAACGTATTTATTATTCTTTACAATAAAAAATTTTTTTTTTTACTTGAACATTGATTTAAAATGTCAGGAAAGAAGAGGAAGGAATTTAAAAGGTAAAAAGGTATATGTGTTTAAAAATCCTAAAATCATTTTCAAGGGTGTATTTTTTCTCTAAAATTGTCTTTCTGAAAGTTATAAGAAGCAAAGTAAAAAAATAAATGAATTTATTTAAACAAGTGAGGACCAAGTATTTTGGGGGATTTTCAAATTATTTTTGAGTTTTGTCTCTCTTAGAATTAAAAATGTCGAGCAAAGCGAGACCAGCTTGCTAGTAAATAAATACAATTTAAAAAATAGAGGCAGCTCACTGGTAAGTGCTGCTATTTGAGCTATTTTTAGAACAGGCCAGCAGGCGATTCATCTGGTCCTTACGGGCTACCTGGTGCCCGCGGGCACCGTGTTGGTGACCCCTGATCCAGACCCACCCGAACAGATTGGCCCATCAGACACATGAACAATAACAAGATCTGATAGCTCACTTACAGCTATGTTTTATTATCAATTCTGTGTGGTATGTGTTTTATGTTGCACAATTGTACCAATAAAAAAATCCTAGTTTGTGAACCCGTTCTCAAACAATGGCAATAAAACTACCGTATTTCCTTGAATTGCCGCAGGGTATAAAGCAGGGGTTGGGAACCTTTTTGGCTGAGAGAGCCAAGAAGCCAAATATTTTAAAATGTATTTCCAAAATAGCACTGAACACAACTAAACGTGTGCATTTTTAAATAAGACCAACATTTTGAGGTCTCTTATTCTTTGTAATAACCTTGTTATTCTGAAGCTAGCTGTGGTGGGGGCGTGGCCTGCGGGCCTGCATCGAAGCGGGGTGTTGCCAGGATCGGCCTCAAAATCAGCAACAGGTGCGTAGATGGCCCACCTGGGCCTTGTTATCTAATCACTGTTTATAAGTAGCAGCCAGGAGACGAGACGGGGTCAGAGTGCGAGCGAGAACGAAAGAGAAAAAGACAAATGCTGGACAGCAACTGAGAGACTTATTGAAAAATAAAAAAATATTGTAACCCTAAAACAGGCTCTCATGTCGGTGCTTGGTGGTCTGAAGAACCCCGAGGAGGGCAAGCCCTACACTGACTAATAATAAATAAATAACTTCTTACCGTTAACACAACTTCTTGAACAGGTGCGGTTGAAAACGGATGGATGGATTAAAAATGCATGAGAATTTTTTACATTTTGAACTTTATTTTTAACACTGTGATTACAAGTTGAATTATTCATTACTTATTGTGTCAAGCAATGTCAGCTTGGATTTACCGGAGAGCCAAAATGCGTCATCAAAAGAGCCACATCTGGCTCGCGAGCAATAGGTTCCCTACCCTTGGTATATAGTATCTAATTAGTTACTATGGTAATCTACGTCACAGCAACTCAGATGAGGTACCAAGCAGTGAGGGCGGGAACTGTTTCCACAGACGTGGAAGGAGATTTTCACTGCAAAATTCTAAAGCTTAGTGATATATCAGATACCGTATTTCCTTGAAATGCAAAAGGGCATATAGTATGCGCCTGCCTTGAATTACTGCCGGGTCAAACTCGCTTCCTGAAATAATTAGCGCATGCTTACTTTTACCGCATGCCTTTGGTAAGCGCAGGAGTGAGAAGAGGTTTTAGATTAATTAGCGCCCCGGCGGCAATTCCAGGAAATATGGAATTGTAATTCTGATCTGATCTGATTCTGATTCTGAAGGTCAAGACTACAAAACGGAGGATAATTTTCCAAAGTGTCAGTGAACGCAGCATGTGGGCGGAGTCTGAGGAGTCAGGAAGGAAGCACTTTGCCGCTTCCAGTCTCGTAAAAAAGTCAAGCGAGGAGTACTCACTAACACTTACGTTTTTGACCCACGGACTTCAGCGTGGATTTTATAACACTATCCTTCTGCTCGACTACGTTTCCACGCACACGACGGGACGGGGGACTCTCTGAAACTGCGGAAAGAGAGGTCTGCGGACTGAAACAACGGCCATTTGGGATCAGGTGGTGCTCCTCCATTGCGGCGAACACAGGTGTTGTCTTCTTGGTGAGTTCGGTACTCAAAAGTTGACTTTAGCACATTTACCTGCTGGGTGCGCCTTTTGCAGACCAACACATCGCTACATAACCATGTTGGGGAATTATGTACACAATTGCAACCTATTTCACAGCTACTTTGTAGGTAGCTGCAAAACACGCCCACTAAAGTGAATTAGCAACATTTTAACAACCCTCCACTACTTACACCGGCTTTAGTTGACTAAAGTTGATTTCATTATAAACTTTCATTCTATCAAGTTATTCCATTTGTATACAGAACATCGGACCGTCTCCTTGACATCAGGTAAGAAGGACAAGAAGTGGAGAAGAACAATAAACACAGATAAAGATTTACAGGTGATATTGTAGTTCATTAGCAGCGACATGGCCCGTTTTTCGTAATAATGTCATGCGGTTTGTAGCCCACATGTTGAGAAGTTGTGGCACTAAATGTTGCATAATGACGGAAATGTCGTCGTTTAGCAAGGTGTGTCTCCGAAACAGGTATGTTGTTAAGTTCTTTGGGACAACGGTCTAGTTTCAGGTTACCGTGGAATTGTCAGGACCCCGCCTAACGCCCGAAAGCAGGTGGGATAGGCTCCAGCACCCCCCCTCGCGACCCTTAAAGGGACAAACTGTAAAAAATGGATGGATGTTGGGACAGAAAAAGGGGACTGCTGTTGTCACAGATATGTCTCGACCAGGCCTGGGTAATTATTTTGACTCGAGGGGCAATATTTAGAGGAAAAAATGTGTCTGGGGGCTGGTATATCAATTTCTAGGAACACTTATACAAAACCTCACAATAATGTCTGATTGAATGTTAAAAACGTTATGACAGACTGCCTTAGAAAAACGTAATGGAATTTTACATTTTTATATGAACGATTAAACACTGAATATTGACAAAATATGAATTTCACACCCCCTTTCGATCGACATATTTTACAATCAAGTAAAACGCAACAAAAATGCAACAAACAAAATGGGTACAAAATAAGCCCACCTACGGGACGCTAGTTAATTTAAAACCTCTTCTCACTCCTGCGCTTACCAAAGGCATGCGGTAAAAGTAAGCATGCGCTAATTATTTTAAAACCTCTTCTCTCTCCGGCACTTACCAAAGGTATGCAGTAAAAATTTGAGTGTGATGTAAGCTTGGACCTTAAATCCTACTGAATAGCTGTTAATCTTCTTCCCTTTATGCGATTACAAATTACCGATATTAAAATCAGCCTCCTCCATTTTGAAAATGATGACAGGGGAAGTGTCACTCGTGACGTCACGAGTTTGACCAGGCGGTAATACTAAGCATGCGCTAATTATTTTGGGAAGCGAGTTTGACCCGGCAGTAATTCAAGGCAGGCGCATACTATATGTTCTTTTGCATTTCAAGGAAATACGGTATCTGATATATCACTAAGCTTTAGAATTTTGTAGTGAAAATCTCCTTCCTTGTCTGTGGAAACAGTTCCCGCCCTCACTGCTTGGTACCTCGTCTGAGTTGCTGTGACGTAGATTACCATAGTTACTAATTAGATGACCATAGTAACTAATTAGATTACCATAGTAAATGGTATATCATCCAAAAGCGCAGATTCCAACCATTAAAATACTTCGTATAGTTCAAGACTTACGGTCATTAGAAAACATCACTGCACATCATAATGGCAGCTACACTTTCCATCTTAAAAAAATAAAACAAATATTTGGAGAAGTCCGGCGGGCCAGATTGAAAAGCTCCGGGCCTTAATTTGTCCAGGTCTGGTCTTGACTATATGTAGTAATAGTGCTGAGCATACTTGCCAACCTTGAGACCTCCGAATTTGGGAGATGAGGGGTGGCGGGGTTTGGTGGTAGCGGGGATGTATATTGTAGCTTCCCGGAAGAGTTAGTGCTGCGAGGGGTTCTGGGTCGTGTTCATGTTGTGTTACAGTGCGGATGTTCTCCCAAAATTTGTTTGTCGTTCTTGTTTGGTGTGGGTTCATAGTCTGGCGCATATTTGTAACAGTGTTAATGTGGTTTATTCGGCCACCCTAAGTGTCACCTGTATGGCTGTTGATCAAGTATGCCTTGCATTCGCTCATGTGTTTGTCAAAGACGTATATATTATGAGAATGGGCCGGCACGCTGTTTGTACGGAGGGAAAGCGGACGTGACAACAGGTTGTAGAGGACTTCTACAGTCAGTGCCTTTAAGGCACGCCCCATATCGTTGTCCGAGCGGAAATCAGGAAAAATTCGGGAGAATGGTTGAGATTTTTGGGAGGGGCACTGAAATTCGGGAGTTTCCCAGGAAAATCGGGAGGGTTGGCAAGTATTGTGCTGAGATATCAATCAGACACATCAGTTATGAACTATTGTCATGAAAATCAACAAAACAGTGGTAATGGTTAATTTGATTTTGAACATGCGTAATCTAGCAACATTAAAATAAATCACATCTTCACACAATTTAACTAGTCTGGATGGAGTATGAAGAATTAAGCATTACTAAGAATTAAACAATAACCACAAGGCCGCCCTGAGATCGGTAGGTCATGAATTCAAACCCAGGCCGAGTCATACCAAAGACTATAAAAATTGGACCCGTTACCTCTCTGCTTGGCACTCAGCATCAAGGGTTGGAATTGGGGATTAAATCACCAAAATAATTCCCGGGCGCGGCCACCGCTGCTGCTCACTGATCCACTAACCTCCCAGGGGATGAACAAGGGGATGGGTCAAATGGTACACTGCAAAAACTGAAATCTAAATCAGATTAAATAATTCAAATAAGGGTGATATTTGCTTATTTTCTGTCTGATAAGATAATTCTTCTCACCAAGCAGATTTTATGTTGGGTAATACTTATATAGCGCTTTTCTACCTTCAAGGTACTCAAAGCGCTTTGACACTATTTCGACAATCATTCACACACTGATGGCGGGAGCTGCCATGCAAAGCCCTAACCACGAGCCATCAGGAGCAAAGGTGAAGTGTCTTGCTCAAAGACACAACGGACGTGACTAGGTTGGTAGAAGGTGGGGATCGAAGCAGGAACCCTCAGGTTGCTGGCACGTCCACTCACCCAACTGCACCAGGCCAAATGCAGAGGTTAATTTCACCACACTTAGTGTGTGTGTGTGACAATCATTGGTACTTTAACTTCTCAATGTCAATATGTGATTGAAAGGTAAGGAAACACAGGTCTAATAGTAAAGTTATTATATGTGCAGATGGCAAACAGTAATAAAGAATGAATAAGGCAGTAGAAATTGACAAAACACTGCAGTATCAAGAAAGTGTAGAGTATCTCTATTTTTTAGGCCATATCACGATACCCGATATACAGTATATCTCGATATTTGCCTTAGCCTTGAATTAACACTTGATGCATATAATCACACCAGTATGATGACCATATGTGTCTACATTAAAACATTGTTATTCATACTGCATTAACATATGCTCATTTTAAACTTTCATGCAGAGAGGGAAATCCCAACTACGTCAATTGACCAAAAGTGTATTTGTTAAACAGTTATTAAGCAGTGGCGCAAACATTCATGTCATTTCAAAACAGAAAGTGCAAGATTGTCAGAGACATTTTAAAACAAGCTATTAGTGCACTTTTGTGCATGATGTCACTAAGATGACATATCAAAACAACACTAAATTAAGGTGGATTTTTTGTACAGAACGCCACTACAATAGTTTAAAACAAAGTGCACTTTTGTGCATGATGTCACAAGATATTTCAATAACTGTCAAATAAAAATGAGCTGCATAATAGGAAATCAAATTGTGTACGTCCTTCGCTATGTGCTATTTTAATGCGTACGTTATCTCCTTGTGTTGTTGACTATTACAGTGGGGCAAAAAATTATTTAGTCAGCCACCGATTGTGCAAGTTCTCCCACTTAAAATGATGACAGAGGTCTGTAATTTTCATCATAGGTACACTTCAACTGTGAAGGACAGAATGTGGAAAAAAAAGGATTGGAATTTTAAATAATTTATTTGTAAATTATGGTGTAAAATAAGTATTTGGTCAACCATTCAAAGCTCTCACTGATGAAAGGAGGTTTTGGCTCAAAATCTCACGATACATGGCCCCATTCATTCTTTCCTTAACACTGATCAATCGACCTGTCCCCTTAGCAAAAAAAAAGCCCCAAAGCATGATGTTTCCACCCCCATGCTTCACAGTAGGTATGGTGTTATTGGGATGCAACTCAGTATTCTTCTTCCAAACACGACGAGTTGAGTTTGTACCAAAATGGATACATGGATTTTACAGCAGAGGATTGGGAGAATTTCATGTGATCAGATGAAACCAAAATAGAACTTTTTGGTATAAACTCAACTCGTCGTGTTTGGAGGAAGAAGAATACTGAGTTGCATCCCAAGAACAACATACCTACTGTGAAGCATGGGGGTGGAAACATCATGCTTTGGGGCTGTTTTTCTACTAAAGGGACAGGACGATTGAACCGTGTTAAGGAAAGAATGCATGGGGCCATGTATCGTGAGATTTTGAGCCAAAACCTCCTTGCACCAGTGAGCGCTTTGAATGGTTGACCAAATACTTATTTTCCACCATAATTTACAAATAAATTATTTAAAATTACTACAATGTGAATTGCTGAATTTTTTTTTTCACATTCTGTCTCTCACTGTTGAAGTGTACCTATGATGAAAATTACAGACCTCTGTCATCATTTTAAGTGGGAGAACTTGCACAATCGGTGGCTGACTAAATACTTTTTTGCCCCACTGTATTTTCATACGGTGTTGATCAGGAAATGGTTGTCTCGGCATTTTGTTGGTGTGGCACCGAATGGAGATGTTGATATGCGGAGTAAGCACTCTTCATCCTCTAGCGGGTGACTTTTCAAATGATGTTACATATCAGCAGTAATGCTACTTTTTGTAGCAATGCTTTTGCCCCACACTTGACAAATTATGGTTGTCTGTTTGACATCTTTCCTCTTGAAGCCACACCACCGCCAGACAATGGACCCCCTGCTGTTTTTCTTGGGAATTAATTCTTCCTTCATTTGTTACCAGATTCGCAGCTTCTTTCTCTCATATTACCACTCGCACCACAGCTAACGATACCCATGCTGCTACCTCTCTGCTCTGCGAGGGCGTATATGTATGTGACGTATGCAAGAAGGTGCGCTTGCTGTCTGTGAGAAGGAGAGACAACATAGAGTGGGAAGAGCCTGTAGTGTAATGCCCATAGCTAAAAGGAACTGGGTGAGAAAGTATACTCGAATATCACGATATAGTCATTTTCTATATCGCACAGAGACAAACCCGCGATATATCAAGTATATCGATATATCGCCCAACCCTAGTATAGGGTATGATAAATAAACAATACCTTAATTAAATGAAAATATATTTTTTTTAAAGTATTGGAGTTTAACAGTATGTTAGTATCACAGTTTGGTACGTCATTTGTTTTTAAAGTTACAGTTTTCGTTAATTTTGGGTACAGAAAAAAAACAAAACACTTTGTGGTCCTTAATCAATGAATTCTTGTTCAGTAATACCTTGTTGATTTTAAATTTAGACGTTGGATTTCGGTCAGACTTCATTATCATTGTGGACTTTAAAATTCGTCTAAATCCTGGATGTCTTTCACAACAAGTACTCTTGCTCCCAGGTCCTACATTCGACTTGATGTAGAATTTGCAGTTGGTACTTCAGGTCCCCTGAATTTTCCCCTGCCTCCTCAAATTTGTCCAGATCCTGGATGTCTTTGACAACAAGTACTCTTGCTCCCAGGTCCTACATTCAACTTGATGTAGATTTTGCAGTTGGTACTTCAAGTCCCCTGAATTTTCCCCTGCCTCCACAAGTTCCGTGCTTTCTTGGCGAGTCAGCATTGTGTTTATAGTGAGGGGATCATTCAATTGTACACATTTGTACCCTTTAGCTTCTTTTCCTGTTTCAGTAGAGAGATTTTGAATTTCCTGTTGGTGAGCTCCACTGTGTTGTTTTGTCCATAATGTGGAATGCACGCTAACATACAGGGGAGGCTAACAAAAAATAATTTAAACTTGTACAAATGTGAATGTGAGTGTGAATGTTGTCTTTCTATCTGTGTTGGCCCTGCGATGAGGTAGAGACTTGTCCAGGGTATAGACCGCCTTCCGCCCGATTGTAGCTGAGATAGGCACCAGCGCCCCCCGCGACCCCAAAGGGAATAAGCGGTAGTAAATGGATGGATGGAAACTATTTACAAATGATTTTTTAACAGAGTTGAGCTAAAACAGCAAATACATTTTTACCTAGAGGCAGATAGTCGCCAAACTCTGTGGAAACGGATATTGAGCACTAACTTTGTACGGCTAGGCCAGTCTGCTGCTCGTTTCAGTGCACTGTGTTCCAATGTGCTAACTATCTAAGGAAGCCTGTTACTTGAATTTCAAACTTTAATTTTAAAACAAATTACAAAGTTAATGTTTTTTGAAACATGATTGCCATGAGTTGTATAAAATTACAAAAACATAAAAAAAGTTACAAATATATGAATATATGGGAAACTGAGCTTGGTTGCTTAGACTGCAATGCTCTCATACAAGTTTGGATTGAGGTATGTAATTTCTTAATGGGAAGAGCATCTATTTTAGGAACTCTTTAATACTTGTAACTGGGGATGTTATGAGATCTTGTGTCATGAGATTTTGCAAGAATAAAACGTAACAATATTTCTCGTTTCAAGAAAATCGGTCACATGGGAAGAATACAGTCAGAATTTTTGAATTCTTTAAAATAGTAGCATATCCATCCAACCAGGAGCGAGGAATTGCAACCACAGATTAAATGCTTTGTTCACACATCAAATCGGGAACTAGCAAACGCAGCCAGTACTTGGAGCTCTTTGCACCAGCGGCGTGAGGCTCCTGCTCAGGCGGGTATAGCAAAGGAGACACAGGTGTGGTCTCCATCATTAGAGTTTCACAGCACGTGAAACTCTAATGAGTGTGTGTCGTGGCGGTATGCAATACCTGTTTGGGCGGTATGCAAATCATAGGGGGTCGATAGAGGGGGTGGGGGAGGGGGGGAGGGAGAGCATATGTCGTCCTTGATTAGCTTCTCAATGCACTTCATGGCTATGGGGGTGAGGGCTACTAGGCGGCAGTCGTTGAGGCAGGCAGAGGCAGATTTCTTTGGAACAGGGACAGTGGTGTATTTTGTCAGACAGGTGGGGATGACGGACCGTTCAAGGGACGGATTGAATATGTCTGTGAATACGGGTGCCAGACGACATCCCAGACTTTTAGGACACAACCTGGGATGCCGTCTGGCCCTGTGGCTTTCTTAGCATTCACCCTCTTAAAGGTTCTCCTCACGTCGTGTTCTGTTATCCTGAATGCTGAGTCTCCATTGGCAGTGGCCATACCCTCTTTTGCGGCGGCATGAAGGCTGCGGTTTCAACTTGCAGCCTCAAACCGTGCATAAAAGTTATTTAGCTCATGCCAGGGAGACATCAGCATTCACCGTGGGGGGGACTGCCTTTGTAGTCTGTCATCGTTCTGAGTCCTTGCCATACAGCTCTGGAGTCAGCCTGCTGAAATTTAAACTCCACTTTGTCCCTGTATCGTCCCTTTGCCTGCTTCACTAAGCGCCTGACGTCATAACACACTGACTTGTGCATGTCGCTGTTCGCACGCCCTTTCTGTAGGCTGAGGTGCACACTTTCAAAGCCTCTCGGACCGATCTATCAACCCAGGGTTTCTGATTTATAAAAACCTGTACTGTGGTGGTGGGGACTATTTCCTCGACCAGTATACCAACAAAGTCCAGCAAAGTGTTTGTATATTCGTCAATGTTGTTTGTGCCCTCGCGTACTAACCCCTGTTCAGCCGTGCTGCCCATAATTCCGACATATATATATATATATATATATATATATATATATATATATATATATATATATATATATATATATATATATATATATATATATATATATATATATATATATATATATATATTAGGGGTGTAACGGTACGTGTATTTGTATTGAACCGTTTTGGTATGGGGGTTTCGGTGCGGCGGTATACCGAATGAGTTTCCACACGGACATATTAATTAGCGTAAACAATACTCAAAATACTGGACATTTGAAGCATTTAAGAAACTCTGCCCTGACAGTACCGTGAAAGAGGACATGTCCGGTGAAAAGAAGACGTATGGTCAGTCTATCGTAGCCCGATCGGTGCTAGCACCTTTTTGCGGGGCTTTCCGGGCGGAGTTTCTTAAATGCCTCAAATGGCCGGCATTTTAAGTTATGGTTGCGTGTATTAACAATGTACGTTCAGGGTTAAGAATGGGTTAAAAACAAAACAATGCTGCTGCTACCTCACGCAGCAGCAGCATTGGTGAGGGAGGGGCAGAGAGCGAGAGAGTTATGATAAATGCGCATGCGTCTCCAGGCTCTGCTTTTTATCCATGTATTTATCAGATTTAATTTTTTATTATCTATAGCAGGGGTGTCAAAAGTGTGCCGGAGGCCATTTGCGGCCCACTGCTAATGTTTTAAAGGCCCACGGCATATTCTAAAAATACTATTAAAATAAACAAAAACTTAACATATGTGAAATAAAAAAGCTTTAAGGTTAAATGTAATTTAGAAAAATTTGCAATGTTAACTAATAAAACAAAGCTGTTTTTTCTTCTTTCAAACTGTCATTGCTCAAAACACAATATTGAATCGAAATCAGTATTATTATGAATATTTGGCGAATCCAAGGTTCCCATTACTTCACTTCAAATATTCCACTAAGAAAAATATTTTTGGTGGAAGATTTTGCAAAATTGGTAAATAAATAACCAAAAAATGTATATTTTGTTGTTTTCTTACTGTACCGAAAATGAACCGAACCGTGACCTCTAAACCGAGGTACGTACCGAACCGAAATTTTTGTGTACCGTTACACCCCTTATATATATATATATATATAAGGGGTGTAACGGTACACAAAAATTTCGGTATATATATTAGGGGTGTAACGGTACACACAAATTTTGGTTCGGTACGTACCTCGGTTTAGAGGTCACGGTTCGGTTCATTTTCGGTACAGTAAGAAAACAACAAAATATTTTTGGGGCGTTATTTATTTACCAAATTTGTAAACAATGGCTTGATCCTTTTAACATTGGGAACACTAGAATAATTCTGCCCACATTAATCCACATTAAACTGCCTCAAGTTGTTGCTTAGATGAAATAAAATGACACAACTTTTCTTCTACATATAAAAAGTGCAACATTAAACAGTTTCAAGTCAACTCATCATGCTTAATTTATTACAGCATTGGGGAAACCTGTAGTTGATTTTTATTATGTAAATGTTATATTTGTATCAACATGTGATAGCAGGGACCCTGCCATTCAAAACCAGGCTGCTATATTTCTAATGATTAATGTAACTATGCTGAAAAAATATTACAACAGCTATAGGAGAGACTATTCATCCTTGAACACCATGGAGTTCATTTAGGCTTTATGATGCACTTACATTATTATATGCACTATCAGAGACAGAAACTCTTAATTTAATATAATGTCCTTTTTTGCTGCTTCAACACACCTCAATCAACACTGTCCGTAGCACGCACGCACACACCGCAAAATGAGCTAACGTTACGCTAAAAGCTAACTAGCCTTCACCTCAAACCAGGACTGAGAGTAAGCTGAGCTGCAGTTTGTTTCTAGAAGGTCAACGGGCTCATAGTGATGTTTAGAAAGTAGTTGACTTAGAAGTGTTTAGTATAATTTGGGGAGAGTCCGTTGCTCCCCTGCTAAAGACCTATCTGCTTGACGCTGAAACGCTGATGACATGCGCTCTGAATACGCATTGCTGATTGGCTCGTTACCGCTACGGTTGTAACCAATCAGATGTTTGTGTGGGAGGGACAATGCTGGGTGCTGTGTACAGACAGAGACGGAGGCAGAACGGAGCGGAGCAGCTTTTTAAGACTTTAGCACAGCATATGTTTGTGTCAAACTCGTTCGGTACTCCTCCGCACCGAACCGGAACCCCCGTACCGAAACAGTTCAATACAAATACACAGACCGTTACACCCCTAATATATAAATATATATATATATATATGACTTATACTGACTCCTCTCTGAGCTGCAACCTTATCGTGGTAGAGGAGTTTGCGTGTCCCAATGATCCTAGGAGCTATGTTGTCCGGGGGGATAAAGCCCCCTGGTAGGGTCTCCCAAGGCAAACAGGTTCTAGGTGAGGGATCAGACAAAGAGCAGCTCGAAGACCTTTATGAAGATGAAAAACCATGGACCCAGATTTCCCTTGCCCGGACGCGGGTCACCGGGGCCCCCCTCTGGAGCCAGGCCCGGAGGTGGGGCACGATGGCGAGCGCCTGGTGGCCGGGCCTGTTCCCATGGGGCCCGGCCGGGCACAGCCCGAAGAGGCAACGTGGGTCACCCCGCCAATGGGCTCACCACCCATAGCAGGGGCCATAGAGGTCGGGTGCATTGTGAGCTGGGCGACAGCCGAAGGCAGGGCACTTGGTGGTCCGATCCTCGGCTACAGAAGCTAGCTCTTGGGACGTGGAACGTCACGTCACTGGGGGGGATAGAGCCTGAGCTAGTGCGCGAAGTCGAGAAATTCCGGCTGGATATAGTCGGACTCACTTTGACGCACAGCAAGGGCTCTGGAACCACTTCTCTCGAGAGGGATTCTTGTTTCCCCCCGGCTCAAAGCCTGTACGTTGGAGTTCAACCCGGTGGACGAAAGGGTAGCCTCCCTCCGCCTTCGGGTGGGGGGGACGGGTCCTGACTGTTGTTTGTGCCTATGCACCAATCAGCAGTTCAGAGTACCCACCCTTTTTGGAAACACTCGAGGGAGTACTGGAAAGTGCTCCCCAGGGTGATTCTCTTGTCCTACTGGGAGACTTCAACGCTCACGTTGGCAACGACAGTGAAACCTGGAGAGGCGTGATTGGGAAGAATGGCCGCCCGGATCTGAACCCGAGTGGTGTTTTGTTATTGGACTTTTGTGCTCGTCACAGTTTGTCGATAACAAACACCATGTTCAAACATAAGGGTGTCCATATGTGCACTTGGCACTAGGACACCCTAGGCCGCAGTCCCATGATCGACTTTGTAGTTGTGTCATCGGATTTGCGGCCTCATGTTTTGGACACTCGGGTGAAGAGAGGGGCGGAGCTTTCTACCGATCACCACCTGGTGGTGAGTTGGCTGCGATGGTGGGGGAGGATGCCGGACAGACTTGGGAGGCCCAAACGCATTGTGAGGGTCTGCTGGGAACGTCTGGCAGAGTCTCCTGTCAGACAAAGTTTCAATTCCCACCTCCGGAAGAACTTTGAACATGTCACGAGGGAGGTGCTGGACATTGAGTCCGAGTGGACCATGTTCCGCACCCCTATTGTCGAGGCGGCAGATCGGAGCTGTGGCCGCAAGGTAGTTGGTGCCTGTCGGGGCGGCAATCCTAAAACCCCTTGGTGGACACCAGCGGTGAGGGATGCCGTCAAGCTGAAGAAGGAGTCCTATCGGGTCCTTTTGGCTCATAGGACTCCGCAGGCAGTGGACAGGTACCGACAGGCCAAGCGGTGTGCAGCTTCAGCGGTCGCGGAGGCAAAAACTCGGACATGGGAAGAGTTCGGGGAAGCCATGGAAAACGACTTCCGGACGGCTTCGAAGCGATTCTGGACCACCGTCCGCCGCCTCAGGAAGGGGAAGCAGTGCACTATCAACACCGTGTATGGTGCGGATGGTGTTCTGCTGACCTCGACTGCGGATGTTGTGGATAGGTGGAAGGAATACTTCGAAGACCTCCTCAATCCCACCAACACGTCTTCCTATGAGGAAGCAGTGCCTGGGGAATCTGTGGTGGACTCTCCTATTTCTGGGGCTGAGGTCGCTAAAAAGCTCCTCGGTGGCAAGGCCCCAGGGGTGGACGAGACCCGCCCGGAGTTCCTTAAGGCTCTGGATGCTGTGGGGCTGTCTTGGTTGACAAGACTTTGCAGCATCGCGTGGACATCGGGGGCGGTACCTCTGGATTGGCAGACCGGGGTGGTGGTTCCTCTCTTTAAAAAGGGGGACCGGAGGGTGTGTTCCAACTATCGTGGGATCACACTCCTCAGCCTTCCCGGTAAGGTTTATTCAGGTGTACTGGAGAGGAGGCTACGTCGGATAGTCGAACCTCGGATTCAGGAGGAACAGTGTGGTTTTCGTCCTGGTCGTGGAACTGTGGACCAGCTCTATACTCTCGGCAGGGTTCTTGAGGGTGCATGGGAGTTTGCCCAACCAGTCTACATGTGCTTTGTGGACTTGGAGAAGGCATTCGACCGCGTCCCTCGGGAAGTCCTGCGGGGAGTGCTCAGAGAGTATGGGGTATCGGACTGTCTTATTGTGGCGGTCCGTTCCCTGTACGATCAGTGCCAGAGCTTGGTTCGCATTGCCGGCAGTAAGTCGAACACATTTCCAGTGAGGGTTGGACTCCGCCAAGGCTGTCCTTTGTCACCGATTCTGTTCATAACTTTTATGGACAGAATTTCTAGGCGCAGTCAAGGCGTTGAGGGGTTCCGGTTTGGTAACCGCAGGATTAGGTCTCTGCTTTTTGCAGATGATGTGGTCCTGATGGCTTCATCTGACCGGGATCTTCAGCTCTCGCTGGATCGGTTCGCAGCCGAGTGTGAAGTGACCGGAATGAGAATCAGCACCTCCAAGTCCGAGTCCATGGTTCTCGCCCGGAAAAGGGTGGAGTGCCATCTCCGGGTTGGGGAGGAGACCCTGCCCCAAGTGGAGGAGTTCAAGTACCTAGGAGTCTTGTTCACGAGTGAGGGAAGAGTTGATCGTGAGATCGACAGGCGGATCGGTGCGGCGTCTTCAGTAATGCGGACGTTGTACCGATCCGTTGTGGTGAAGAAGGAGCTGAGCCGGAAGGCAATGCTCTCAATTTACCGGTCGATCTACGTTCCCATCCTCACCTATGGTCATGAGCTTTGGGTCATGACCGAAAGGATAAGATCACGGGTACAAGCGGCCGAAATGAGTTTCCTCCGCCGGGTGGCGGGGCTCTCCCTTAGAGATAGAGTGAGAAGCTCTGCCATCCGGGAGGAACTCAAAGTAAAGCCGCTGCTCCTTCACATCGAGAGGAGCCAGATGAGGTGGTTGGGGCATCTGGTCAGGATGCCACCCGAACGCCTCCCTAGGGAGGTGTTTAGGGCACGTCCAACCGGTGGGAGGCCACGGGGAAGACCCAGGACACGTTGGGAAGACTATGTCTCCCGGCTGGCCTGGGAACGCCTCGGGATCCCCCGGGAAGAGCTAGACGAAGTGGCTGGGGAGAGGGAAGTCTGGGTTTCCCTGCTTAGGCTGTTGCCCCCGCGACCCGACCTCGGATAAGCGGAAGATGATGATGGATGGACTTGTACTGAAATTCTTTAAACAAAAACACAAACAACACATCCAAAATGTATATACAGTATGTACCTCAAGTAGAAAGTTGAATGTGCATATGAAAGCGACACAAACATTACAAACATTATAAACAAAGTAATATGGCAGAAAACAAATAATACTCTGCATAAAAAAAAAGAAGTGAACATTTCCCCAGATGGCACCTTATGTCCATATAGATACAAAATAATGTTAATTTATGAGGTCTAGTCTTACACCTAGGACTGGATGATTATGGGCAAAATAATAATTGAGATTATTTTTTATCAATATTGATATCACGATTATTAATCATGATTATTCATTATGTTGGGTAAAACAGTGTTGAAGTGTGAATGCGACACGATCATGTAATTTGGAACCCTCAGATTGCTGGCACGGCCGCTCTCCTAAACGTACCACAGCGTCCCTTTCATGATTTTTAATTTTAGCATTTATTAATTGAAACAAGTTCATGCTGTGTTTATTGTTAATTTTTGTCTGTTCTGTATGTAGAAATGACTCTGCTGGATTGGCAACTGGTTGTGGACTGTATGTATCTGCACCGCAACAACATAATTTCCCCAATGTGGAATAAATAAAGTCTATCCATTCTAAAGTTATTTCTGTCACATGAATGATTGTCTGTCCTGGCTGCTTCAAACTTTAAAATACATATTTGTCCATCCATCCATTTCCTACCGCTTATTCCCTTTTAAGGTCGCGCTGGCGCCTATCTCAGCTGAGATACATATTTGTGACACAGCATAACATTTTGACCTAATTAATTGAATTCAAGTAAAATTTTACTGGGACATGTTGTTTCAGTTTACACAAAACAAGATATTTTTCATTTTCAACAAAATCTATAATGATCAAAAAGGGATACATTGATTGTACAAATTCCTAATTTATCCAAGCCAAGAATTAAAGCTGTATCCATTGTATTAAGTTTACCTCTTAAATGTATTGTTTGTATGTCGCCAGGTACCCTTTGATTATTATTAAAATATACAGGTAGTTTTTGAATTAAAAAAAAAAAAAGGCTTAGCATGAATGGCAAGCCAACGACCTTCAGTTCCACCTGTGTCAAAGTGACACAAACAAAAAGCTTTTGTTCTCTATGTTTTTGGTGTCATTGCACCTGCAAGCTGGGTTATGAAGACACAACAATGTAAGTGTACTGTATGAACCACCTGTTCAATCTTCTCGGGGATTTTCTCAGACAAGTATGTTATTTTATTAGCAGGTAAAATGGCTTAAATTGACCAGGACACGTTATGTATGTTTATGAGAGAATTAGGAGAAGAGCTTGCTGACTCCAGTGTGCTTGCTTTGACTCATGTTTTGTTTGCTACAGTTAAACGTTAACCCCAATCATGTTCAACCTTTTTTCTCTCTCCGCCATGTTGTCAAGCAGTAAAGGTCTATGTCTGTGGTTAAACACAAATATCGTTTGTATTAGTTTGTAATTAAATGCAATTCATACAAATAAGTTCTAAATGCAAATATTATTTTTTTTTTTTCCTTGAAAAGGAACACTGGATATAGTATAAGATTTATACTAGATTGGATGGATGGATAGATAGACTTTTCCAATCACAAATTAATGTTGTCTGTCTATCTGTGTTGGCCATGCGATGAGGTGGCGACATGTACAGGGTGTACCCCGCCTACCGTTGAATGCAGCTGAGATGGGCTCCAGCACCCCCCTCGACCCCGAAAGGGACAAGCGGTAGGAAATGGATGGATGGAAAGAGGGAAAAAACTCTGAAAACTGAAACTTGAATATTGAGTCGCTTGTGCAAAGCTTATGTTCATCCAATTTTTCCTTGAGTGATCACAGGAAAATGGAAATTAAATTGTGTGCGATAAGATGCTGTAGTTTGCCACACCCTAACCAGAGAGATCTTGATTAGTAAAGTGAAAGGAAACCTCCTCTCTTGTGCTCTACTTTGTGTTACTTTCACATTTGGAATATTTTAAAGAAACTTTGCTTTCATTTTTATGCGTTTTTTTTATTACACATCATTATGAATAGATAAAAGCAGAGTTGCAGACCCATCACCAGGGGTCTCACGTATTAAGGTTGCTGCGCACAAAAAAGTGTTGCTCGCAGGGGTGAAATCAACCTACAGTACATTCGGAAAGTATTCATAGCGCTTCACTTTTTGTTATGTTACAGCCTCATTCCAAAATGGAATAAATTAATTTTGTCCTCAAAATTCTACACTTTAATAATGATATATACAGGACAGTCTCAGAAAATTTGAATATTATGATAAAGTCCTTTTATTTTCTGTAATGCAACTAAAAACATGAAAATGCCATACATTCTGGATTCATTACACATCAACTGAAATATTGCAAGCCTTTTATTATTCTAATATTGCTGATTAAGGCATGGGGCTTCACGGTGGAAGAGGGGTTAGTGCGTCTGCCTCACAATACGAAGGTCCTGCAGTCCTGGGTTCAATTCCAGGCTGAAGATCTTTCTGTGTGGAGTTTGCATGTTCTCCCCGTGAATGTGTGGGTTCCCTCCGGGTACTCTGGCTTCCTCCCACTTCGAAAGACATGCACCTGGGGATAGGTTGATTGGCAACACTAAATTGGCCCTAGTGTGTGAATGTGAGTGTGAATGTTGTCTATCTGTGTTGGCCCTGCGATGAGGTGGCGACTTGTCCAGGGTGTACCCCGCCTTTCGCCCGATTGTAGCTAAAATAGGCGCCAGCGCCCCCCGTGACTCCGAAAGGGAATAAGCGGTAGAAAAATGGATGGATGATTAAGGCATACAGCTTAAGAAAACTCAAAAATCCTATTTTAAAAAATTAGAATATTTCCTCTGACCAAGTAAAAAAAAATATTTATAACCGCAAAACAAAATCAAACATTTGAAAATGGCAATTAATGCACTCAGTACTTGGTTGGGAATCCTTTTGCACGGATTACTGAATCAATGCGGCGTGGCATGGAGGCAATCGGCCTGTGGCATTGCTGAGGTGTTATGGATGCCCAGGATGCTTCAATAGCGGCCATCAGCTCATTTGCATTATTGGGTCTGGTGTCTTTCAGCTTCTTCTTCACAGTACCCCACAAATTCTCTATAGGGTTTAGGTCAGGAGTGTTGGCATGCCAATCGAGGACAGTAATGCCATGGTCAGTACACCAGTTACTGCTGGTTTTGGCACTGTGAGCAGGTGCCAGATCATGCTGGAAAATTAAATAATCATCTCCATAGAGCTTGATGATGTCAAGGAGGATCTGAAGAAACAAACTTCAGACAATGTATACAATGAAGATGATGTAGATGATGCATATGGGAATTTTTTCAACACCTTTCTAACACTTTATGATAAACATTGTTCTTGGAAAGAACTTAGTAAGAAGCAAAAGAAAAACAACCAACTATGGATGACAAAAGGACTGATAAATGCTTGTCACAAAAAAAAACACACATTATATCCAATATTTATAACACAGAGATCTATAGAGGCAGAAAATACGTATAAGAAATATAAAGCAAGCTAATTGCTGTACTACGAACATCTAAGGGGGAATACTACAGTCAATTATTAAACAAGAACAGAAACAACATAAGAGAAACATGGGGCATCCTAAATAGCATCGTTAAAAATGGTGCTAAGAAAGATTACCCCCAGTACTTTCTAGATGTTAATACAAAAAAATGACAATATGAACCAAATAGTTGAACGTTTTAATGATTATTTTGTTAATATCGGAAAAAAATCTGGAACAAACAATTCCAAATGCAGATGATGGGTCTGTTGAGAACTTGAGTGCAGCTCATAGACAGAAATCCCAATTCCATGTTTCTTAAAAAGGTGACAAAAGAAGTAGTAATCAAAATTGTAAATCTAAGACCTCAACTGACTGTCAATGGAATAGATATGGTAACGATAAAAAAGGTTATAGAAGACATTTCAGAACCTCTTACATATATCAGTAACGTATCATTTCAAACTGGCAAATTCCCTGACAAAGTGAAAATTGCAAAAGTTGTACCAATTCATAAGAATGAAGACACACACCAGTTCACTAACTACAGACCAGTTTCATTACTTCCACAATTCTCCAAAATCATGGAAAAACTATCCAATAGCCGATTAGATAAATTCACCAACAAAAGTGGGACGCTCGTGGAGAATCAATTTGGATTTAGAGCAAATATCTCAATATCAATAGCATTAATCAAAATAACAGAGGAAATTACCAATGCAATAGACGGTAAAGAATGTGCAGCCGCAATATTCATGGATTTAACAAAATTATTTGACACAATCATGATATTTTAATACAAAAACTAGAACGATATGGCATCAGAGGTTTGGTATTGAACTGGGTAAGAAGCTATTAAACCAACAGAAAGCAATACTGTAAGTGAAGATGGGTGAAAATATGTCAACACGGTTGGATATATCTTGTGGTGTACCCGAGGGATCAATACTGGGACCAAGATTGTTTGATTTTTATATAAACGACATTTGTAAAGTTACAAAGGACTTGAAGTTAGTTTTATTTGCAGACGACACAACTGCTTTCTGTTCAGGAGAGAACACACAGAAGATAATACAAATAACGGAAGAAATGAACAAATAAAAAAAATGGTTTGATAAAAACAGACAATATCTTTGAATCTCAGTAAAACTAAAATAATGCTATTTGGTAACCGTAGAAAAGAGCATCAGACACGAATACAAATAGACGGAGAAGATATTGAAAGGGTAAAAGAAACCAGATTTTTTGGAGTATTAATAGATGATCAAATGAACTGGAAATCTCATATACAAAACATACAACATAAGGTGGCAAAAAACATTTCAATAATGAATAAAACAAAATAAGTCTGGGGCCAAAAATCACTTTATATTCTCTACTGCTCGCTAGTGTTACCATATCTGAGTTATTGTGCAGAAATATGGGGAGACAACTACAAATGTGCGCTACATTCATTAACTGTGTTACAAAAAAGATTACAATAATACATAATGTTGGATATAGAGAACATACAAACCCTTTACTTATTGAGTCAAAAATATTAAAGCTTGTGATTTGGTAAAATTGCAAACAGCTAAATTGATGTACAAAGCAAATTATAAATTGCTACCAAAGAATGTACAATTCTTCTCAACTAAAGAGGAGAAATATAACCTTAGAGGTCAATTTAATTTAAAACATTTGTATGCACGTACAACACTTAAAACCTTTTGCATATCAGTATGTGGAATTAAATTATGGAATGGATTAAGTAAAGAAGTTAAACATTGTACTGATATGATCCACTTTAAGAGGCTGTTCAAATTAATAGTGCTTACAAAGTACAAAGAAGAATTATGAGAAACACTTTCAACCTTATTGAAAATAAGATCTTCATAATAATAATAATAATGATAATAATGGATTAGATTTATATCGCGCTTTTCTATTGTTACATACTCAAAGCGCTCACAGTGAAGTGGGAACCCATCATTCATTCACACATGGTGGTGGTAAACTACATCAGTAGCCACAGCTGCCCTGGGGTAGACTGACGGAAGCGTTGCTGCCAGTTTGCGCCTACGGCCCCTCCGACCACCACCAATCATTCATTCACCAGTGTGAGCGGCACCGGGGGCAAGGGTGAAGTGTCCTGCCCAAGGACACAACTGCAGCAATTTGGATGCCAATAGGTGGGAAGCAAACCTGCAACCCTCAGGTTTCTGGCATGGCCGCTCTACCCACTATGCCATGCCGCCCCCTCTCAGTATGTCAATAATAACTCAATTAATTAAGTACATATTACAAAACTGTCGTGTTACTCATTCATGGATGTCATTTTGCTATTTTGATATTTTGCTGTAAAGAAGGTCAGTGAATGAATGTATATATTTGTGGGCGCTCTGGCGTGGGAAAGGGGTAGTATTAAATAAGCTTTGCTTCTTCGTACTCCTTTTTGGACATGATGTATTGTGTATTGTGAAATGATGAAATTGCCTGTTGTATAATGTTGTAGGTATGTCATGTTCGAAATAAACTAAGAAAAGAAAAAAAAGAATGTAGCAGCCTAGTTTTGAATGGCAGGGTCCCTGCTATCACATGTCGATACAAATATAACATTTACATAATAAAAAAACAACTACAGGCTTCTCAAATGCTGTAATAAATTAAGCATAATGAATTGACTTGAAACTGTTTAATGTTACACTTTTCATATGTAGAAGAAAAGTTGTCATTTTATTTCATTTAAGCAACAACTTGAGGCAGTTTAATGTGGATTAACGTGGGCAGAATTATTATAGTGTTCCCAATGTTAAAAGGATCAAGCCATTGTTTCCAAATTTGGTAGATAAATAACCCAAAAATTTATATTTTGTTTTCTTACTGTACCGAAAATTAACCGAACCCTGACCTCTAAACCGAGGTACGTACAGAACCGAAATCTTTGTGTACCGTTACACCCCTAGTTACACCCATTTTATATATATATATATATATATATATAGATATATATATATATATATATATTTTATTTTTTATTTTTTTATTTTTATTTTTTTTAATTTATTTTATTTTATTTTATTTTTTTAAATTTTAGCAAATGTATTAGTAATAAAAAGGTAAGAAATCACATTTATATACAGTAAGTATTCGCAGCCTTAGCGCAATACTTTGTTGATGACCTCTTCAGAGATGTTCAATCGGATTCAAGTCCGGGCTCTTGACCGACCGGGCCGCTCAAGGACATTTACAGAGTTGTCCTGAAGCCATTACTTTGATGTCTTGGCTGTGTGCTTAGGGTCATTGTCCTGATAAAACAGGGGTAGGCAACCCAAAATGTTGAAAGAGCCATATTGGACCAAAAATACAAAAACAAATCTGTCTGGAGCCTCAAAAAATTAAAAGCCATATTACATACAAATAGTGTGTCATGAGATATACTGTACATTGAATTATGAGGACTTAAAGGAAACTAAATTAGCTCATATATAGCTACAAATGATGCCTAATGATGCGATATGTTCATACAGCTAGCCTAATAGCATGTTAGCATTGATTAGCTTGCACTCATGCGGTGACCAAATATGTCTGATTAGCACTCCACATAAGCCATCAACAAAACTCACCCTTGTGCATTCATGCACAACGTTAAAAGTTTGGTGGACAAAATGAGACAGAAAAAAATGGCATTAAACACGTCTGAGAAAGTTATACATGTAAACAAAATACGGTGAGTTCAGGGACCGCCAAAATTAGTAGGACAAAACGGCGCTCGCCAAATACTTGAATCAGTGAAGCATTTTTAATACAAACAGTGTGCTTTGTAGCAATTAGGGAGGTTTGTGTCATGTTTGTCCTCCTAAAGAAACCAAATTGATACAAAAAATGTATTTTTTCCCTCATCTCTTTCCATTTTTCTTATATTTTTGAAAAAGCTCCAGAGAGCCACTAAGGCGGCGCTAAAGAGCTGCATGCGGCTCCAGAGCCGCGGCTGGCCGACCCCTGTGCTAAAAGATGAACTGTTGCTCCAGTCTGAGTGCAAGAGCGCTCTGGAGCAGGTTTTCATCCAAGATGCCTGTGTACATTGCTGCTTTCATCTTTCCTTCTATCTTGACTAGTCTCCCAGTTCCTGCCACTAAAAATGAGCGGTGCCTGGTTTCCTACATATGTATATAACGCCCGCCATTCACACCAATGAGTAACATATTTGTCTCATCAAACCAGAGAATTCAGTTTCTCATGGTCTGAGAGTCTTTCAGGTGCATTTTGGCAAAGTTTTATGAAGGAATGGCTTCTGCCTGGCCACTGCCATACAGGCCAGTTTTGTGGATTTTTGCAGAGATGGTTGTCTTTCTGTAAGGATCTCTTCTCCCCACAGGAATGCTGTAGCTCTGACAGAGTGACTATCTGGTTCTTGGTCAACTCCCTGACTAGGGCCCTTCTCTCCCACTGCTCAGTTTAGACGGCCGGCCAGCTCTCAGAAGAGTCCTGGTGTTTCCAAACTTCTTCCATTTAAGGATGATGAAGGCCACTATGCTCATTGAGGCCTTCAAGGAGGCAGATATTTTTCTGTACCCTTCGCCAGATTTGTGTCTTAAGACAATCCTGTCTCGGAGGTCTATAGAAAATTCCTTCCACTTCATTCTTTGTTCGTGAGCTGCCATTCACTGTTCAGTGTGGGACGTTTTATATATGTAGACAGGTGTGTGCCTTTCCAAATCATGTCCAACTCACTGAATTTACCACAGGTGGACTCCAATTAAGCTTTAGGAACGTATTAGGGATGATCAGTTGAAACAGGATGCCCTTAAATATACTTAATAGGAAACGCTGTGAATACTTATGTAGATGTGACTGCAAAGTTTTTATTTTTAATACATTTGCAGAAAATTCTAAAAATATTCTTTCACATTGTCATTATAAGGTATTGTGGGTAGAACTTTGATCTTTGCATTTTATTCTTTTTTAGAATCACTGTTATCACTTTCTGGGTGCACTGTAAGTAGTTCCATCCAAACTTTGGTATTCATAGAAAATTCAATAAAGTAATGGTTCTGTCAGTTTTTGTATTTCTCTTACATACACAAAAAACACAAATGTGCTGTAAAATACTTGGCAACCAATACATTTGACATTGTATTAGTATTTCTCAAATTCTGGATGCATTGTATATTTATTTGTCCGAGCCTTAATATCAATATTTAGAGCTGTAATCATGTGGTTATATTTTGCATGCATGTATAATGTGGTGAGTCAGTGAAGTATTGTTTATTTGTTTAACTGAATGATATAAATGGGTAAGAAGGTGTTCGTCTTTCACTTGGTGTGTGGCCACACAGTAAAAAGTATTTTGTTAATGCTAAAGTCCAAAAGTATGGATTGCAGCTCAATATTTTGTTAGATGAACTCATGTTATGAATTTACAAAATGATTACATTCATACTTTTTCAACATATTTGGGTTTTGGAAGTTTATTACGCATTGGAGTCGTAGCAAATGTTTGGATCTCACGCAGCAAAGCTGCTGCTACACAGCCAATATGGTATCTCATGTTATTGTTACCACTCAATTATTTCTATAAAATAAACTCTACAAAAACTCATTTATTATGCAAATAACATATTGAAATCATCTTGTATGCCTTCCTCCGTTCTAAAGTTTTCATCTAAAGTGTCTAAAATCTAAATAATTGCCCTCCCGTGGTATATAGTCACACTCCTGATAACGATCTGATTGTTTAGATACTAATTCTAATTGAAATGGGACATTTATTGGTTGATTAATGCATCACTTGGAGTATCCTATGTGAATTTAGCAATTTTGCTCATGGTTACAGAACAGAAGGATTGTGCAAAAAGTATCAAACCATTGAACATCCATATATCCGTCCATTTTCTACCGCTTGTCCGGGGGGAGCTGCAGCCTATCTCAGCTGCATTCGGGCGGTAGGCGGGCTACACCCTGGACAAGTCGCCACCTCATCGCAGGGCCAACACAGACAGTTTGAACCCAAATATCCCTACTTATTGTACGTTTATTCAGTATAATATGTATAAAAAAATAAAAAGTTTATTTTGTTTTTTTCCTCAGCATGTCAGCTGGGCTGAAGGCTCCACGCTGTCAGGATGAAAAAGTTTAGGCGACATGGCCAGGAGTCACAGCGAGATCGACTCAAACAGGAACTCTTCCAGTTTAACAAGGCAAGTGAGACAATGCACACACTAAATTTGATCTAGTCAAACCACAAATTCCTTTAAGTAGAATAAATAACTACTAAATAAACAAAGAAAGAAGCATCTTTATTTTGTCACGTTCACAATGTACAGTAACATTTGTTATTTACATTTTATCCATCCTTTTGAGGAGCAGTGGGCAGCCTTCGTGCAACCCAGGGACCAGATTCAGGTCGTAGGTCAGCAGCAATAATAAGAAATAATTAAAATGACACTCGCAACTTGCAGCACATTTGATTTTCAGTAAAGACGAAAAGGAAAAAAAAGGAAAAATTACGATTTGACATTTTTACCTTGTGATAAACTACAAAACCCAAAACCAGTGAAGTTGTTGAAAATGTTTTTTTTCAATGTATATTCAATTGAATAAACTGCGAAGACAATATATTTAATGTTCTAACTGAGACACAATTTTTTTTTTTGCAAATCATTTACATAGAATTTAATGGCAGCAACACATTGCAAAAAAGTTGTCACAGGGGCATTTTTACCACTGTATTACATGGCCTTTCCTTTTAACAACACTCTGTAAACTTTTGGGAACTGAGAAGACCGTTTTTTTGAAGCTTTTCAGGTGGAATTCTTTCCAATTCTTGCTTAATGTACAACTTAATTTGTTTAACAGTCTGGGGTCCATCCATCCATTCATTTGCTACCGCTTATTCCCTTTCGGAGTCGCGGGGGGTGCTTGTGCTTATCTCAGCTACAATCGGGGAAAAGGCGGCGTACACCCTGGACAAGTTGCCACCTCATCACAGCAGTCTGGGGTCTCCGTTGTGATATTTTAGGCTTCATATTGCGCCACATATTTTCAATGGGGGACAGGTCTGGACTACACGCAGGCCAGTCTAGTACCCGCAGTCTTTTACTATGAAGCCACGTTGTTGTAACACTTGGCTTGACATGGTCTTGCTGAAATAACAGGGTATGCGCGGGGTCTTAAAAAGTTTAAAAAGTCTTAAATCCAATCATTTGACTTTTAGGCCTGAAAATGTCTAAAATTCTCCTAAAATCTAATAAAAGGTCTTAAATACGATTGTGAAAGGTCTTAAAAAATCTATTGACATTACTTTTATTTAAAACATGCATAAACTTCAGTCTCGCTTTGAAATGTTTCGGTTTTTGAGGACGCTTTAACGTAACTACACAGCGGAACTAAATGTGCTGCCCTGTCAGAATTTGTCCGACACCACCAGCTATTGCTGTGCGTGCGCAGCTTTATGTTGACTGCTTAGTTAGCATAGCAGTGAAAAACTTAAGGAAAGCCCACAGCAAAGCCAAAGTACTTGCATAAGATGGGTAAGTAAAAGTTCAACAATTTGTGTCGGCTGAATGATCAATTTAATGCATGGTTGAAGCCAGTTGATGGAAACGTATTAAGTGTTTAGTACCCTGACTTGCTGGCTTTGAGGAGGGAATCTGATTGAAATGATGATGTAAAAGTCAAATGTCCGGGATTAATCTGTGTCAAAAGATGCTAAAACGCCACAAACACTTGCACAACTTTACGAAGATAAACGTAATCCCCCCCAAAGGAGTGTAATGTGGGTTAAGTGGCGCCAATTGCCGAAAGAGATCACTATGAGTAGTAGTGCAATAATACTATTATACAAAAAGCACACTCTGATTTATCTGTATTAGTATTAAAACCCCCAAAAAACCCAAAACGTAATTCTCTTATATTATTTCTATTATTTGTTCCAATAATTTCAGGTCAGCTTCTCATGCCTAATCTTTTCTCCAAGTTTATACAGCAACCGACATTAAAAGCGTTTGCTTGTTTAGTGTACATTAAAAGTGGTTTCCTGTTTAGTGTTTACACTCATTTTATTGTGGGATGAGAAAAGCAATGGAGAGTTGCCAGTGTCATCTTGTCATGCCTAAATACAAACTAATCCTTGTGTATTAGCAATATGTTTTCAAAAAAGTCACAAAAAACAGGTAAAAATGTATCCATACACATCAGATACCAAATGAGCTGAGCACATTTGAATGTTATCCACATTATTCACATCGAAATTATTTTTTTGACTTGCAAGCCATAATCCCCTTCCTTCTTTTTAGACAATCACTCTGTCTGCACACACTGTTTTTCACAACTTTGTGCAGATACAGTAGTACTGTAGATGTTTTTATCGGTTTGCTCAGTTCTGACAGCCAAAAAAACGTTGCCAAAGTTAACCATTTAGCTTTACAAGAGATGCTAACTTTCCATTTCACAGACAATACTGTGTATTGTTGTGCTTTCCTCTACCATTGCTGATGTTGATGTTACATTAATCACTTGATATGAAGCACACTGCACTTTTTGCAAGAAAACCCTTCAATGGCAAATCTGAAAATTGGCTGTTATGTTTGCTAATATTTTTTTTAATTTGTTTACACAGAAAAGCTCCTGGTGTATTTATTTAGTTTAACCATTTTGTTTTCCAAAGTGAAAGAGCAGTGAATGAATTCATATACCTAAAATTCATTCTGGACCTCTGATTTTACTTTGTCATTGTATTTTTTGTCTGTATGGATGTGAAATGGTCTTAAATTATTTTCAAGATGGTTTTAAAAACATTTGACATGTTGAAAGCTGCAGAAGCCCCTAATAAGCGGGGGTTTCCCTGATAACGTTGCTTGGATGTCAACATATGTTGCTCCAAAACCTGTATGTACCTTTTTAAGCATTATTGGTGCCTTCACAGATGTGTAAGTTACCCATGCCTTGGGCATTAATACACCCCTGTACCATCACAGATGCTGGCTTTTGAACTTTGTGCCTCTAACAATCCAGATGGTTCTTTTCCTCTTTACACATAACACTTTTACACTTGGCATCGGTCCATCTTAGATGAGCTCGGGGCCAGCGAAGCCGGCGGCGCGTCTGGGTGTTGTTGATAAATGGCTTTCGCTTTGCATCGTAGAGGTTTTAACTTGCACTTACAGGTGTAGAAACGAACTGTAGTTACTGACAGTGGTTTTCTTAAGTGTTCCTGAGCCCATTTGGTGATTTCCTTTTATACACTGATGTCGGTTTTTGATGCAGTACTGCCTGAGGGATCAAAGGTCACGGGCATTCAATATTGGTTTTCAGCTTTGCTGCGTTCAGGCAGTGATTTTTCTAGATTCTCGGAACCTTTTGATAGACCTTAGATTGTGAAATCCCTAACTTCCTTGCAACAGCTCGTTAAGAAATGTTGTTCTTAAACTGTTTAACAATTTGCTCATGCATTTGTTCCCAAAATGGTGACCCTCCCCCATCCCTGTTTGTGAATGACTGAGCATTACATAGAATATGCGTTTATACCCAATCATGGCACCAACCCAATTAGCCTGTTCACCTGCGGGATGTTCCAAATAAGTGTTTGATGAGCATTCCTCAACCTTCTCAGTCTTTTTTGGCATTTGTGCCAGCTTTTTCAAAACATGGTGCAGGCATCAATTTCCAAATTAGCTAATATTTGCAAAAAATAACAAAGTTTTCCAGTTCGAACGTTAAGTATCTTTTCTTTGCAGTCTATTCAATTGAATATAGTTTGAAAAGGATTTGCAAATCATTGTATTCTGTTTTTATTTACGATTTACACAACTTGCCAACTTCACTGGTTTTGGGGTTTGTAAATATTTAATTTACATTGTTACACCTCCATCCCGTGTTTTTGTTTGATTGGATTTTTGATCAAAAATTGAAATAATCAGCATTGATAAGGCTAATGCCCCCCATGTACTTGGTATTGAATCAATACTCAAATCTGTAGTATCGTCCAAAACTAATCTAAAGTATCCAAAGAACAGAAAAATAAGTGCTTATTACATTTTACAGAAGTGTAGCTAGAACCCTGTAACAGTAGAAAGTAACTAGCTAATCACAGTAATAAGCAAGGAGATTAACAGTATCTAGAAAATACAACTGGAAATGAATGTTACCGCATACATCAGCAGCTAAATTAGAGGCCTTTGTAAGCAGTTTTGAAATGGTTATATTATCAATAATATAACAAATAATTAGGGGTGTAAAAATTATTCAGTACAAACAGAAAAACAATTTCAATTTTAGAGATATTAATGCATTGTTTGGCGAGCCTCTGTAATGATTTTATATTTAGTATGAATAGGTTGATGTCTGGTTTGAAAGTCATGCATCGGGTAATTTGAGCTGTACTGCAAAATATGGCCGCTCCAATATTGTGAGACTTCTGTGATGATGAAATACAACTGACAGTAATAGAGCAACACGGTAGACAGCACCGAAAGAGTTCACAAACAATGCACCCCTGAATATTAAATCTAAAGGATGGTAAACAGTTGGATTAAAAAAAAAAGAAAATAAAAGAATGCTCTGTTGGATAAAAGTACAGCCATTTGTAACCTTTGGAAAGCAGCGATAAAGTAGCGGCAGTACGACTATTCGGAGCACTCACCTGTTGTGAGGTAATGAAAACACTGAAGTGGGCGATGTGCGAGCTAGGAATGCTAATGCTAGCAGAGCTACCATCTGACAAGACATGCAAGGACAGTGATTTGAAAGACTTCCAGCCCCAATTTAGCTACAATTTTGTGAGGTAATCCCAGCATCTATACTGCTGTTCATTGTGCTAAAGATAAAGACCCAGCTGCACAGTAACCAACAGAATGGCACTTTCAAAAGTATTTGATCTTCTACACTAAAGCTGCTGTGTAGTTTACACAGTGGCACTTAATTGTATCTTGTACCTGTGTTACTGTAGTGTCATAACACTTCTACTTGATGCACAGCTTTTTTTGTTTTTTTTTCCTTTTGCAATATCAGCATATAACAATAAATAATTGGTAGCTTTTCCAAAAGTGGTTTGTTTACATCTTTTTTTTGTAAAGTTTATGAATTGTATTGCCTTGACGTTGTAGTTCTACAATTTGCTCATAATTAATACAGGAACCACATGTTTTGTCTGTGTCTATTTAAAAAAATAAATATTCTGAAATGATACATGATACATAAAAAAAAAAAATCATTCTGCATCGAATCACATTAAATCGTAATGTTTTAAAAAGTATTGTTAGCGAATCGTATTGCAACCCATGTATCTAGATGCATATCAGATCACCACTTAGACGTGCAGTTTGCAACTTCTTCACAGTACTATTTTTCAAAGCGAAATAATATAACAAGGACACCAACGGCAATCTTAAATCGTAAATAAAATTAGCAAAAGTCAGTTAACAATGGTGCCAATAAAGCGTTCTATAAAACATCTAAAAGCCTCCATCATCGTTTTTTGCAGATAGTGTAAATATGTAAGTAATTAAGTAACAGGCACATTCATAATAACGATTAATATTTAAATATTTTGCTTATTTTAGGCATCTGGTGGTGTATTACAAAACCAAAAACCAGTGAAGTTGGCACGTTGTGTGTATCGTAAATAAAAATGAAATGATTTGCAAATTCTTTTCAACCTATTTTCAATTGAATATACTGTAAAGACAAGATACTTAACGTTCGAACTGAAAAACTCATTTGGAATTTGATGTCTGCAATATATTTAAAAAAAACTGGCACAAGTGGCAAAAAGTAGAGGAATGCTCATCAAACACTTATTTAGAACATCCCACAGGTGAACAGGCTAATTGCGATCAGGTGGGTGACATGATGGGGTATAAAAGCAGCTTCCATGAAATGCTCAGTTATTCACAAAGAAGGATGGGGCGAGGGTCACCACTTTGGGAACAAATGCGTGAGCATATTGTCGAACAGTTTATCAACTTAAAATTCTCAGTTTACTTGCCAAACATAAATTCCAAGGTATAGTAGCGGCGCACACTAATTTAATTGTATTATGACTTAGTAAGGTTTTTATTGTTTTTTATGGTCTTTTTTTGGGGGGGAGGGTTCATGTATGTATGTGTTTTTGTGTGTGTGTGTGTGTGTGTGTGTGTGTGTGTGTGTGTTTGTATACATATAATCGTGTCCATGGTTTTATGTTTTCATAACACTTTTCAGTATTTGTGTCCATGGGTGTGTTTTTTTTTCCTCCACTGACTGTTAAATTTCGATTCTTTGAAATGTGTCTTCTTGTATCTCCTTCCCCCTGTTGTTCAATGTTTTGTGGACATTTATATTGCAAACAATTTCAATGTAAACAGCTGTCTATGTGTTGTAAAAATTTGAAATCCTAAATAAATCTTAAATTAAAAAAATTGTTAAACAGATTAAGAACAACATTTGTCAACGAGCTGTTGCAAGGAATTTAGGGATTTCACCATCTGCGGTCCATAATATCTCTTAATCAATACGCCGCTAACAGCAGTCCCTTAACAATAGGACTTTTAATAACAATATCGCCAATACCTGGTTAATATTCAGGTCACGACATCTAAATGAAGCATTGTTGGCGGTTTTTAGATGTTTTTTTTAAAAGGTGCAATAGATGCCATGATGTCATAAATCCCATTACCTCCATTGTTAGCTGACTTTTGAAAGCGTTTATTTACAAGTTTAATGCATACAAATAGAAAAACCTATATATTTTGGTCTTACATAGGGATCGTGAATGATTTAAAAAAACAAAACAATGTGCAGTTCCCCTTTAAATCTCCACTGAGTTTCCTGGACTCCTTTTGTTCAGATTATTCTAATTCTGTAATGCTTCCAAAGAAAAAAATATCAACTGCAGTCAATTACAATCCACTAACAGGAAGAAAATGGGGCTTGATCTTGGAAAGTTGCTTGTGACACTGATGCCAAAAGTTCCCTCTCTTGCAGCCTGTTTTAAAGCGACAGATGAATATAACAAACATGCCTGGACATTGTAATTCCATTTGATTCTTTGACTGATACCTCTGCTAGGAGGCCATGTATTTGTTTGGGTTAGTCTCTTTGCATCATAGCTCAAAAAGATACGGACACATTTTTGATTAAACTTTCAAGAAATCTCAGCAATGGAAGTAATTCCATTTTACGGGTTGATCTAGATTATCGTCTGGTTGAAATTTTTTAAGATTTCTTTACTTTTGGGATATGGGGTTTGGTTGAAGCCTTTTTTTTTTCTGAGCACTTTTCTTGTTTTTTTTTATGGTCTGCATCTACGTAACAATTTTTTTTCAACTCAATTAGTCATTCGTGATAAATGTTTTCATAACCATTAAGTTTATCACCCTGATGGACATTTTTATTGCCACTGTTCACTCTCACTCTTCCCACTCTTTTTCCTGTCCAGACTGTAGAGCATGGTTTCCCCCATCAGCCCAGTGCTCTAGGATACAGTCCATCTTTGCAGCTGCTGGCCATTGGTACCCGTTCTGGAACAATCAAATTGTATCCTTCATTGATGTGTGTACTGTGTTTGTCTAATAGGGGGTGGCGTAGCTCGGTTTGTAAAGCAGCCGTGCCAGCAACTTGAGGGTTCTGGATTTGATTTCTGCTTCCGCAATCCTAGTCACTGCCGCTGTGTGGGCAAGACACTCTACCCACCAGCTCCAAGTGCCACCCACGCTGGTTTAAATGTAGCTTAACGACGTGGATAAGGGGGTTCAATATGTGAAATGCTTTGAGTCAGTAGAGAAAAAGCGCTATATAATTATTGTTCATTCCACTTCACTAATACTGCTGTCGTTTACTTATCATTATGCTGGAGGGCTACCCACCCGCAAAAAGTTAATTTGTTTTCTGCTCTAACAGTATATAGCACAAGTTCACAACAGAAGTAATTTATCCATATATTTGACATATAATTGACCTTACCATAGTCCTCTTATCTACATGACCGCATATCATTTTTTACCCCAGGTCCAAAGCTTTGGGGGGATTTTTCTGCGGATAAATTTGAATCACTCCTCCAGTTCCTTGTACCTGTTGACTGTATCCTAGCCTTCTTAGAGATGTGGGGGCACTGAGCATCCTTCTAATCATTTTTTTTTATAAAAGCGGTCTTTTTATAAAAAAAACAACAAAGAACTCACATGTACATAGGTATTCAAAGCCTTTGCAGTTACAGTATGAATAAATATTTATGAATGAATTGGTCATCTTTGATGTTCGTACTCACATCCCTAAAATAACTTAAGTTGCATTTAAAAGTTGATGGAAAAATGACAGCATTAAATATGTGTACGCTTTATTGTCCGACTAGTCGACTAATTGTTAAGATAGTGGTTCACTAGTCGACTGTCAAAATAGTTGTTAGTTGCAGCTCTATACTTCACGTTGCTCTCCTAGATTTGTTTGATGTGATTCTTTCAGTGTTTCCATGACCAAAGGTCAGGTATGGAGCCCCAGGCGTGGAGTTCATGGGCCTCCATGATGAAAATGCTGCAGTCACGCAAGTACACTTCCTTCCCCACCAGGTACTGCAAGCATAAAGCATTTCATATTTTTTCTTTTGAAAACCGACAAATGCAACATTTGTTTTTAATACAATTACCTTATTTTCCAGACTATAGAACGCACCAGTATATAAGCTGTAACAACTAAATCTCAGAATATTTTTTTTCTCCCATATATTAGCCGCACTGGACTGTAAGCCAAAGTTATATACACCATGAAATGTGTTATTTACATAGAAGAATTTTGTAAATGTTTTTGACATACCTGAATGTTGCGAGCTCAGTATAAAGAAAAATAAATCACCACAGTGACGTTTTGTAGAATTTACGGAGGAATTTGTGTAACTGAAACAATACAATAAAATGCTATTGTAAGGTAATAATACAAATAGACAGCCGTAAATGTGTTAACATATTAGCTCATGTTAACACTAGTTTTATTACATGATGATAGCGTTCACAAACATGCATGGAAACACTTCAACCGAAATCACACATGGGACGGTTTAGGAAGTAAGGATAGTTTTAGTTACGCTGTAAAACTTGCAACTGTTGCTTGAATGAAGAATTCATACAAGTAGAAACGCTATGGCCGAAAATAAGACGATTGTAAGCACTCAACAGAAATAAATTCAACGTTCACCATGCTGCACCTGCAGTGAGAGAACTCTTCCAAAAGATGGCGCCATATCACAAACAGTAACACACCTTTTCAGTGTCTGCCTGTGTTGAATGAAAACTATTACCGTTTTATAAACCACAGGGTTCAAAGTGTAGGAAGAAAGTAGCGGCTTATAGTCTGGAATTTAGAGTATTTTCACTGGTAATTATTTTTGGTGTTAAGTTTGTATTTTGTTGTTTGTTGTATAATGTATTGTCCTTAGGTTGAACTGGTGACTCTACTGGATGACAACAGCTTGCACATGTGGTCCTTGAAAGCCCACACAGGACTTTCTGAGCTTCTAGAGATAGGACGCTTCACACTCACTGGTCCACCTGGGTAAAATATACAAACACTGTGGATTTGATAAACATAATGACATGCAGTATTTCAATTTTTAAAAGGTTAGTTTTTTTTTTTAGATTTTTTCACCTTTCGATTCTGCTTAACAATTAGGTTCTCTTATCATTTGGGAAAAAAGATAAGATGGCTTAGCCTCAATGTTGTTTAGTTTTGCACTAACATGACTTGAGGCACGTAGCATAGAAAAAAACGTTTTAGAAGAAATCTAAAAAATGAAAGTCCAATCCAATCCCCTTTATTTATATAGCACATTTAAACAACAAAATGTTTCCAAAGTGCTGCACAACAATATTAAAAACATTGAAATTCTATCCTGAGCTCCACCAATGACTGAATAAAAACATAAAAGAAAAATAAATAATAATGAATAAATAAATAATAAATATAAAACCAAAATGAAAACAATATAAAATAAATATGATTAAATTATAAAAAATATGATTATATATGCTTATGAATATGATTAAAAACTCAATAGAATTTTACCAAATAAAACTTATAGAAATGACAAAATTTTTTTAAATTTCATAACATTTTATATTATTTTTAGTGATTTGTCATGTAACTAGAAAATATACAGTGCAATATACTGTGCAAATGTTTGTTTGGATTTACAAGGTAGAACTAATATCACTGAGGTTCATAACATGCACCACATGTTATTTTGAAACTTCTTTTGATATACATTTTTTTTATTAATGAATTTCATAAAGTCATTATCCAAGTGGGTGGAGAGTACTGGGAGAAGTATTTTCTTGGGTTAGCGATGCTATTTTCTTGGGTTAGTGATGCAATTGTATTAAACACATATTTAAGATAGTTTTTTTTTGAGGCATTTGAGTAATTAGTTTTAGTTAAAGTAAGCTTGTGTGTAGAATTTATTAAACTATCACTCCATGCTTGATGGAAAACCTCAAGTATCACCCCATTTGCATTCCAGCTTTCTACATGATAGTTTAGGAGTTCTGTTTTCTATTGTGAACCAGAGAGTACGCCTTTTTGGGGCCTTTTTAGCTTAAGCACTGCTATACTATCAATGGCGTTGCGCAGGGCATTGTTAAAGTTTTTAGCGAGGTTATCGATAGAGCCCACATAATTTGGGAAGGGTGCCATTACCGAACACAGTAGGCCAGCAAGAGTCGTAGTTGTGACCGCATTAATGTTCTGACTGCTAAAGCAGTGGTTATTAGACAGCTTGTTGACAATGAGTCTAGGGTATCCGCAGGGTCTTAAAGTCTAAAAAATGTAATAATTAAAATTTAAGGCCTTAAAATGTCTAAAATTATCCTAAAATCTCATAGAAAGTTCTAAATACGAGTTTGTAAGGTCTTAAAAATCTATTGATGTTACTTTTATTTAAAACATGCATAAACTTCAGTCTCGCTTTGAAATGTTTTGATTTTTGAAGACGCTATATCGTAACTACACAACGGAAGTAACTGTGCTGCCCGGTCAGAATTTAGCGAACACCACCAGCTATTGCTGTGCGCGCGCAGCTTTGTGTTGACAGCTTAGTTAGCATAGCAGTGGAGAAAACTTAACGAAAGCCCACATCAAAGCCAAATTACTTGCATAAAATGTTTGGTACTCCGGCTTCCTCCCACTTCCAAAGACATGCACCTGGGGATAGGTTGATTGCCAACACTAAATTGGCCCTAGTGTGTGAATGTGAGTGTGAATGTTGTCTGTCTATCTGTGTTGGCCCTGCGATGAGGTGGCGACTTGTCCAGGGTGTACCCCGCCTTCCGCCCGATTGTAGCAGAGATAGGCGCCAGCGACCCCAAAAAAGGGAATAAGCGGTAGAAATGGATGGATGGATGGAAGTTCAACGATTTGTGTCCCGTATGAAGTGTTTAGTACCCAGATGTGCAGCCATTGAGGAGGGAAGCTGAATGGAATAATAATGTAAAAGTCAAAACTCTGGGATAAGTTAGTGTCAAAAGATGCTGAAACGCCAAAAACACTTGCACAACTTTTCAAAGAAAAACATAACGACTTATTTGGTAAATCGGAAAATTGGCTGTTACAATGTTTGCTAATATTCTTTTCAATTAGTTTGCCCTAGAGAAACTCTTGGCGTATTTAGTTAGTTTAACCATTTTATTTTTCAATGTGAAAGAGCAGTGAATGAATTAATATACTTAAAATTAATTCTGGACCTCTGATTTTACTTTGTCGTTGGAATTTTCCGTATGGATGTGAAATGGTCTTAAATTATTTTCAAGATGGTCCTAGAAAGTCTTAAATTTAACATGTTGAAACCTGCAGAGACCATGGAGTCAGAGATTCAAATTTTATAAAGTAGTGATCGGACATTACTTTAGTGTATGAGAGTACCATAACTTTGAAGGGGGTGACACCCCGGAGAAGGACTAGGTTTGGCAAGGGCAAGGGCAAGGCAAGGCAAGGCAAGGCAACTTTATTTATATAGAACATTTACAACTATTTTTAAATTGAACCAAAGTGCTTTACAGGTCTTACAGGTCTGTCGTATTATCGTTGCGATGCGTGGGTTCATTTATTTGTGTAAAACCACAGGTGTCAATTATATTCTAAATTGCCACACACATGGGGTATTAATATGGATATTAAAAGCCTTCATTTAAATTATGTAATCTTCTTACGTCACTAGATCAGCAACAGACCCAGCGAATTCGCTTATCAAGTCTGAATAGGGCTCATGGGGGAGATGGACAGGTAGTGGTGTGACAGACCTCGTAGTAAGCACTTCAAATTATTTATATTTATTACTTGGGTTAGGGCTAAGGTTGAGGTTTTCATTGAAAAAATTCATCTGGTTTTAGCCAAGTCTTACTGAGACCAATGATTGTTGTCTCTAATGACTCCATTAACTAATGGCGCTTTGGGAGACACTGTTCTGATGTTTAAAAAGTCCATATTATAGGCAGTGAGCTATTTTGAGGCATTTTTGTTAAAATATCCGTAGTCGATCCATCCATTTTGTACCGCTTATTCCTTTCCGGGTCGCGCGATCTTCTGGAGCCTATCTATTGATATTAATAATATTACGTCAATTTCGCAAAGTGCTCTTCAAATAATTTCGATCACGTGTTTGAATTGATATGGTGGGCATCTTGAGATTATTTGCTTGGTGCTGCAATAGACTTAATGCTTTAAAATTTGCTATTTCAGTAGAATCCATGTCTACCTATGGCACAGTCACAAAAAACAACAACATTATGTTAGTTATTTATTAGGCTACAAGAAATGCTGTGTGCAGGAATTTTCCAGCCTTGTGCTGGTTAGTTCTAGCTTAACTGACTCCTCATCCAGGCTAACAGGCGCTCTCGTTGATGTTGCAAAACCTCTCTCTCATCTTCTCTGGGCCATTGCTTTTTTTCCACTTTGATGTTGTTTTTCTGAGCCATCTGTCTCTATCGGCACTGGGCTAGAGCCTCCCCTCACACACTTCACATCACCGACATCGCAAATTGCTTTACCAATAGATGCACTGCTCTCATGTGCGCAGGAGCTGTATTTTACACATTAAATGAATCATTGAAGTAGTAAATTACAAATGAATGTTTTTTTCTGATCCAAATCTTACATTTGATTGATAAATGGCCGCAGCCCTCATTGTCATGTACTTTGTATTCTCATTCCTTCAGAGAAGAACAGTTAAAAAAAAAAAATCATTAATGGTCAAAAATTAACATACATTCATGCCTATGATAACTTCATGTGAACAGCTTACTACAATGGTATATATATATATATATATATATATATATATATGGTAATTTATTGTTGATTAAAAAAGGGCTCAAATTGTTAATTATATATCTCATCACCCTAACCCTCACTAGTGCCCCACCAAGTGTGACCAGGGTGACAGCAGTCCTGGCCCACTCCTCTGGCGAACTGTTGCTGCTGGGGACCGAAGGGGGCCATGTTTTTATTGTTGAAGTCCCTGGGTTCAGAGAACTAGAAGAGAGGAACATCAGTCTTGATGAAATTGCCAAAAGGTGAGCAAATTCACATTATCTTCTTTTTTTACCAAAAGTCCAGCACTTTTTGTTTCTGGTAGCTAAAGATCTTGGAACTACAGGGTTCTCGTGTCGACCTGCGTGGTTTGCATTTCCATCGCACTTCAAAAGTATTCATAAAACTTAGGCTGACGACAAATGGAAGTAAATAATACACAAAGCATTAAGATACAAACAATATTATTTAAAAACAATGTGCCCTGAGTTATATACAAAAAGTTAGTAAAAGGGTAAGCCTCTTTTTTCCAAGTGTTTACAAGTGTGTCCTCAATCTCCTTGGCCTCGTTTATAACACTTGCAGAAGCACAAAATACGGCCTAAAAGTTGTGTATTAGGTTTTTGCAGCAAAATACATTATGTGATTCATAACACTTGATGTGAAAATGTGCGCACCGACCCGCAAACTTTGTACCTGGTGTACGCACTTTTTCGAGACATGGCAAAAAGGCAACACACATGTCATGATGTTGGAAATTGATTTTAATTCTATCTAGTAAAAGCGAATAGAGGTTTAAAAATGAAGAAAGACACTGGTGTCTTGTTTTGTTTTTAAATATTTAGTCTCTGCAGTAACCATCAGGGTTCTGAGAAAAAAAAAAGTGGAAAGCCTTACTTTTTTACATTACACTGCCTAATGGAATGTGTCAATCTGATGTATTAGGTCTTATATTGCATGTGCTTGTCAAAATATAAATGAAGTAAAGAGATTGATGATCGTGTTTGCAAAAAATATTATATATCGTTAGTGTATTGCAGTGTATTAGCATTTTGAAAAAAGATACATAAACGACATACCAGTTGTTTGATCATATTAATTTATTTTGAGAATATCATTGATTCAATAAGTTCACAAATTATACGAGTGTATTCTTTTATAATAAATGCCTTTAGTGCTCTGTTGCCTTTTTTTCTTTGGACAGTTAATTAAAATATAAGGCAGCTCTTTGTTGCGTGTACCAAGTATCTCATCATACCAAAATGTTGTTTTTTGTTTTTTTACCACGGCCTCTATTTGTGTGAATAGGGTCAGGGCCAAGTGTGCAAAGTTACTGCTTGTATTTTTGTTTTCCACACCAAAAGAAAATCTGAACCATTGACCAAGAAACACATTAGTAAGTGCTGGAATGGATTGGGGTCCTGCTAGGGTCCCGTAGTTCGAGAATAAATGTGTATAAACCAACCTGAATGATTCAGACATGTTAGGGGAGACTGTGATGTGGTCACATGAGACCAAAATTAGGTCCATTAAATTAAGTTAATGAATAAATCTTTTTTTAGTGTACCAGAGGATTATATTGGACGTAGGAATTTAGAACACGTTGAGGCCTTACTGGAGAACCCGGTCCGTCCAAACCAAGTGGCTATTGGTTATGGACGTGGTCTCATTGTCATCTGGGATATTGAGAAGCAGTGTGCAATTCAGCACATCCAGGCTACTCAGGTAAGAAATTACATACACTTTACCAAAATGTTTTTTACTAGTTGTTTTGTCAGCATTTATCATACTCATCATTCTGAGATTTTGCGATTTTTGTACATATATCTAAACACAGCAGCTGGAGAGTGTGTGGTGGACAGAAGATGGAGGTTACATTCTGAGTTCACATAGTGATGGAAGTTACTGTCGATGGATGGCTGGTGATGCCGATGTGAATGAAGAGGAGAAGTCAGACATTCCTTATGGTAAGGATGAACACTGATTATGTACACTTTCCTACACTTTTGGATCAGATCTTTTCCTTAGTGGGGGTTTATTTTGTCTTTCTTCTTCCAGGACATTTCCCCTGCAAAGCTATTTCAAAAATTATTCAGCTGCCGACAAAAGAGGGGTATGTTGTTTTCATGAATTTTTTTGGGTCATTTTTGGACATTGTAAGATTCTCTGATGTCTACACATCCTGGTTAAATGTTTTTTGTGGTGTAAAATGTGACTGAGAAATGTTGTTTTCCCTTAGTGTGGAAAAAGTAATAAAAAAATGACAGTGAAATACAAATTGAGGTGCATGTCAATGGAAACACACCTTTTTAATTGTATTGGCGCTATAGTCAGCATCATAGGAAGAGTGACAAAGAGATGGTCCATCAGCCATCCCTCTATTGTGCATAACTGGTCACTATCGTCTGTAACTGCCTTAAAGCCACATCAGTAACACGAAAAATCTAGCAAAACGAGTCACTTTTCCACCGTAACCACGCCACAACAAACTCTCATCTCAACGGCAGCCAATCTTGCGCTGTCACTTCCGCCAACACACACACACACACGCACGCACACACGGATGCTCGCACACACACGAGGCCCACCCACTGACACGTTCACAGCCACACAAACAGGGTTAAACTCCGACACCACACCGACAGTCAGGACATCTTAAACTTCAACACCACACATTAACTGTATTTGCCAGGTTATTACACTATGATATTGTTCACACAGAGCCAATCAATGTCGTTAACAGCGCACTGTGTACCTGCCACTGTTTTGCAGATTAGTTTAAAGCTAATGATGTGGCAGGTTTATGCTGCTAAACCCCTATTATGTCGATGCCCACACTCCCCTGTGCTTTTTGTAATGTATTTTATTAGGAATGTTAATAAAAACTGTTAATATTTTAGAGGAAAAAGTGACATGAATCATAATTTAATTGTGCAAAATGTAAATGTTTTATTGTGAACAACATCTATGAAAAGTGTGTGAGAACATGACTGAAGATTTTTATTTTTTTATAAATTCATTTTTTTTTTTTAGAAAATATTTTAATGGACGTTCCTGATCTAATTTGATTCTTTTAATAAGTCAACACTTGTTATGATCTCAGGTTTGGGACAGGTCTGTTATTAGTGCGGTCAAGTTTGATGTTGCTCTGTGGTCCAATGAATTCTCAGGGAATTTGTGGGTTTGTTCGAGGGATGTAATGATAAACGGTCATAATGATCACTCCTGATGGTTAGGAGGGCTGTACGCTTAGCTTTTTCACTAGTAGTACATGTGCTACTATTCATTTTGTAGCGATATGAAATGTCTTGATTACCACAATTTCAATTTTAATACTCAAACAAGGTATGAATTTGCATTCATACATATAAACACAATGCCATCATAAGGCAAACTGTAACACTCAATTTAACACAGAGAACATCCCTAAACTGTGCTAACACTGTCAGTAACACAAGTGTAGGGCTGGGCCATATGGACCAAAACTCATATCCCTATAAAGTTTGGCCCATGCACTAACACATAAATAGAAATATCTGTTGATGTAACTAAATATCTCCACCATGCCTTGATTTTAAATTTTCGGGACTGATGGGGATCCCAAATTTAAGAGGCATTTTGAGATAAGAAAAAAGAAAAAGCCTTGAAAATAATATAAGAAAAGTCAAAAGTAATCTCCAATCATCTTTAAAAAAAAACATTTAGCTACGCTCAATTCTTTAGCTAACAAAAACACAAAACAACATGTGAAATAAAGTGCACTGGTTTGAGAGGACTTGTTTAAACATCAGCAGCAACATGAAAATAATTGTCCTTTATCAATAGTGTTTTTATAGATAAACATTATTATAGTACATACACACAGCTTTTAGCCAGCAACACCAAACTGCAAAATGAAAATGGAAGAATAAAAACATATTTCAACACTCAAATAAAAATAATGTAACTCTTATGAAGCCAGAACAATATTTAATGTTTCTTCTGCCAACAAAGTACAGAATATTTTGTCCATTTTTTGTAGTTATAAAAACAAAATACTTTCAGTGTGTGTTTAAATACTTTTGAGCACATTTAACACAACACGGCTACTCTAGCCACCATGCCATGCTGTGCCAGGAATTTGAGGGTTGCAGGTGCGCGTCCCACTTCTTGCCATCCAAATCACTGCCGTTGTACATTTTTATAATTTTACATATCTCGTTTGCTGAGACAGATGAAAAAGTAGGGGAACCATTAGCCCCGTGGTTAAATTGGAGCGCGACCGTAGTCCAAGGTGAAGTTGGTTTCATGTGCGTGGTTGGATATTTGTCTCCGTAGCTACAGCAATAGTTAACCCTCACTGTGTCCAGAATGCTCGGTTATGATGCGGGAAGCCCGCACTAAAAATCCCACTCTGATCACTTAGGAGAACGGACTTCTAAAGTGTCTCCTCCAAGCCGCTTCTGCGTCTGACACATTGACACACATCAGCTTGTCCATATTTTCATTTTAAAGTCTCGACGTTTTTGCTGCCACAAAAGCTTGCATCTGCTTTCAGTATGGTGGTGTTCTGTCGACCTAAATCGTCTAAAAAAGCCACCAGTGGTGGAACTTGGTACTGGGGGTCTATTGCTTGGATTCAAAATTACGTCACGTCCGGCTCATTGAAATTGAATGGTTTTCAAGCAAGCAATCTGCTCTCAATGGGTCCTAGGTGCCATTTAGCCTTTCTCGAAGAAAAGTGCCCTATGCTTGTGTTGTTTTCGACTGTAAACATTTCTTCGGAGTTAGTGAATTATATTTATAGAGCCCTTTTTTTTTAGTGACTCACAGCCCTTTACATAGTGAAACTCATTATCTACGTCTTTAAGTTACATTTAAACCAGTGTCGGTGGCGCTGGGAGCAGATGGATTGAGTGTCTTGCCCAAGGGCACAACGGCAGTGACTAAGATGGCGGAATCTTCAAGTTGCTAGCACAGCCACTCTACCAACCGAGCCACGCCGCCGTTCCTCATGAGTTAATCAAAAATGGAGTGCAAGATTTTATGAAAAAAGATGAGAAAAGTACCACACGCAAGGGAGCAGAATTGAAGAATGCATGAGTTTGCACTAATAATTTTGTTAAAGGTTTGTTTGATATACTTTAAATGTTAAGTGTTTCCCATTTAAGTTAATTTATATTTACGACACATTTTTGCTACGAGTGTTTAGTAAAGCACAAACTCGACAAGTCTAAAATAAATAAATCAAATCTGAGTAAACGCAAAATACTTCAGCTTTTATCAAAGGTGACTATTATAGAATAGATAGAATAGAATAGAAAGTACTTTATTGATCCCTGGGGATCACTCTTTGATAAATGAAGCTTTTAGCACAGGGGTCGGGAACCTTTTTGGCTGACAGAGCCATTCAAGCCAAATATTTTAAAAAGTATTTCTTTGAGAGCCATATTATATTTTTTTAAGACTGAATACAACTAAATGCGTGCATTTTTAAGTAAGACCAACATTTTTAGAGTATAATAAATCTCTTATTGTTTTTAATAACATTGTTATTTTGAAGCTAACCAACAACAAATAAAATACTTCTTACCATTAATGCGACTTCTTGAACAGGTACGGTAGAAACTTGATGAATGGATTAAAATGCATGAGAATGTTTTATATTTTCAACGTTATTTTTGACACTGTGATTACCAGCAGAATTCTTCATTACTTACTGTGTTATGCAATGTCAGTTAAGATTTATCTGAGAGCCAGGTGCAGTCATCAAAACACCCACATCTGTCTCTAGAGCCATAGGTTCCCTACCCCTGTTTTAGCATATACACAGTGTATATATCTATAGTTATATTTTGATAAACAATCATAAATGAAGCTTTTAGCACATACACAATTTTGATATCTATAGTTGTATTTTGATAAAGATAGAGAAAAACACATACTTGTAAACAGCGTGTGCAACAGTCAGGCAACAAACAAACATGGCAGTAGACGCAACGTTAAATCATGAAAGTCAACGTTACCTGAGAAAAAACGTTGCATATTTATTTGGAAGAGTCTTGACACCAATGTCCTTGAGCAAACACAATGCATATTTATTCAGGAGAATCTTGATACCAATGTCCTAGACCCAGCCACACACAAATAAGTTGTGGGCCTCCATGCTTTTCCAAGTTGTCACCTGTTTTGTCGTGTAGAATGATGTCTGGTGCACCAGATAGTTTGATATGTTTGGGAACTGCAATAAGGTTATGTGTTCACCAGGTTTACTTTGTTTTTCTGTTAGATAGCAAGATAAATACATTTCTAATTGTCAATTTGGATATCAAACAATGCTCATATTATTACCTCCGTCAATGAGGTTATGATTTCGCCGGGGTTACTTTGTTTGTATGTTAGTTAGCATCATAAGTCATGGACAGATTTTGTTGAAAATAATTTTAGAAATAGGCCTTGAAACTAAATTATTTTTTAGTTATTCATAAATGAGTTTGTCAAAGCACTTATTGTTGGAAGTTGTTTATGTCATTGTACAAAATAGACAAACAACCATCCTTGCATTTTATTTTAATCATGGTTTCTACTGTTTTTTGTTTTGGTTTGTTTCCTGGAATGTAAAATAACACTTAAATTAACCAAACTGCATACGGTTGTTATGCCTATTGTGCAAAGAAAACCGGTAAGCCCTAGTGGTGTAACGGTTTGTGGATGCTGCTGTATTTTGGTTTCAAGGTCTTCACAATAATACAGTGACGCCTGACAGTATCAAACAAAAACTTGGAGTGTACTTCTTTTCGGTGTTTTAGCGTTGGCCAGGCCTGACGATAAACGACATCTCCCAGAATCATCTGAGCAGAGCGGGAGCAAAGGTGAGGGCGTAGAACGCCGTAAGCAGGAAGTGAAGCATGTTCATCGTCGATGAGAGGAATTGTTTTTTTTTAACATTTCCTGAAAAATATCATCAGAATATATTCAAAACTATTTAAGTGATGTTGCTAACAGACAGACAAGCAAACCCTGGCAAAAACATAACCTCTTTGGCGGAGGTTTGAATGTTGTAACACGTCACTTTTGTTTCGAGCGTTTCCAAGGCGACACAGAGCCAACGGGTCACGGCACAGTACATGGAGTTAATTACCCAAAACAATTTCAATCGGGAAATATGAGGAAACTGGGAAATTATTGATAAGTCCTCAATCCATCCAACCTTGTTACCACTGCTTGTTTTTTCTGGATGTCGCAGGGAAAAATTGTTAAATTGCTAGTTCACTTTTCTGAGAAACAACATATAAACATGTCCATTGAGAAGGACCCTGCTTGTAAAAGTGGAAAAGTGAACATTACTGTTTTACACTGGATGTTTACATTGTCACTTTAAATACACACAACTTCAAGTTTTTTTACAAACCCTGTTTCCATATGAGTTTGGAAATTGTGCTAGATGCAAATATATACGGAATACAATGATTTGCAAATGTTTTTCAACCCATATTCAATTGAATGCACTACAAAGACAAGATATTTGATGTTCAAACCCATAAACTTTTTTTTTTTTTGCAAATAATTAACTTAGAATTTCATGGCTGCAACATGTGCCAAAATAGTTTGAAAAGGGCATGTTCACCACTGTGTTACATCACCTTTTTCTTTTAACAACACTCATAAAAAGGTTTGGGAACTGAGGAAACTAATTGTTGAAGCTTTGAAAGTGGAATTCTTTCCCATTCTTGTTTTATGTAGAGCTTCAGTCATTCAACAGTCCGGGGTCTCCGCTGTCGTATTTTATGCTTAATAATGCGCCACACATTTTCGATGGGAGACAGGTCTGGACTGCAGGCGGGCCAGTCTAGTACCCGCACTCTTTTACGAAGCCACGCTGCTGTAACACTGAATGTGGCTTGGCATTGTCTTGCTAAAATAAACAGGGGCGTCCATGAAAAAGATGGCGCTTAGATGGCAGCATATGTTGTTCCAAAACCTGTATGTACCTTTCAGTATTAATGGTGCCTTCACAGATGTGTAAGTTACCCATGACTTGGGCACTAATGCACCCTCATACCATCACAGATGCTGGCTTTTGAACTTTGCGTCAATAACAGTCGGGATGGTTCGCTTCCCCTTTGGTCCGGATGACACGATGTTGAATATTTCCAAAAACAATTTGAAATGTGGACTTGTCAGACCACAGAACACTTTTCCACTTTGCATCAGTCCATCTTAGATGATCTCGGACCCAGAGAAGCCGCCGGCGTTTCTGGATTTGTTGATAAATGGCTTTCGCTTTGCATAGTAAAGCTTTAACTTGCATTTACAGATGTAGCGACAAACTGTATTTAGGGACTGTGGTTTTCTGAAGTGTTCCTGAGCCCATGTGGTGATATCCTTTAGAGACTTTTGATACAGTGCCGTCTGAGGGATTGAAGGTCACAGTCATTCAATGTTGGTTTCCGGCCATGCCGCTTACGTGGAGTGTTCTCTCCAGATTCTCTGAACCTTTTGATGATATTATGGACGAGTAGATGTTGAAATCCCAAAATTTCTTGCAATTGTACTTTTTAAAATGTATATTTCTAAATTGTACAGTGTCCTTTATATGTGATAATATCCCACCATATAAGAAGACCCTTACATCTCTAGTAAGCCCATATACAGATCTGCTCTATGGCCTTCTGCTGCCCTCTATTGGCCAATTTCATATACTGTACATCAGGGATGCTTTGACGGAGTTTTGCACACTCAGTGCTTTTCAAGCTTAGTTATTTATGATAAAGAGGTAGCACATTCTGACAGGCATCACATTTTGCCCCCACTACCTCACCTGATATTGGACACATTCAACAAGAAACAAAATAAAATTAAGGTAACTTTACACCTTTTTATTTATAGACATTTCACTTTAATCTGTAGTGGGTGTAACAGAATTGTACAAGGCAGGTACATGTCCAGACAAAATATATGTTTTCACAGCTCTTTGACAACACAGCTTGATAAGAGACACAGTGTAGTTTGAATAAATTACATCAAGTGATCAACACTAACAGTTTCCTCTAGATTACCAAAATGCCTGTGGCGGTGGGGGCGTGATTAGGAGCGTGTTCACCATGACATTATCATCTGATTTGCTATGACAATGTGATTTTCTTTAAAAAGGCTCCAAAAATGTATGCATACATTTAAAAACAAATCAGTTATTATTGACATACAGTATATTTTTGTATTATATTGTTTTGCTCTATTTTCAATTGTGGCTGCTTCTTGTACAACATACTTTGTTGAGAATGTTCAAGTGCCTAGAGCAGGGGTCGGGAACCTTTTTGGCCGAGAGAGCCATACAAGCCAAATATTTTAAAAAGTATTTCCGGGAGAGCCATATAATATATTATTCAAGACTGAATACAACTAAAGCGGTGCATTTTTAAGTAAGACCAACATTTTTAGTGTATAATAAGTCTGTTATTCTTTTTAATAACATTGTTATTCTGAAGCTAACCAACAATAAATAAAATACTTCTTACCATTAATGCGACTTCTTGAACAGGTGCGGTAGAAACCGGATGGATGGATTAAAATGCATGAGAATGTTTTATATTTTGAATGTTATTTTTGACACTGTGATTACCAGCTGAATTATTCATTAGTTACCGTGTTAAGCAATTTCAACTAAGATTTATCTGAGAGCCAGGTGCAGTCATTAAAAGAGCCACATCTGGCTCTAGAGCAATAGGTTCCCTACCCCTGGCCTAGAGACTTAGTGACTTTTTCTTTATTAAAACGACTTGTGCAGCATGGCCCCCGATTGAGAGTTAACTGTTATAGCCACTGGGCTAAAAGCCCACACTGCTAACCTCGGTGGCCAGCACAATCTTTGAAACTGTCAGGGATTGACTCTACTTCTGTCCTTTGATGCAAGCTGCAGCAAGCATGTTGTCACACTTGCTGCTGCTCAAGTTGGACGTTCTCTCCTCAAAAGCCTCCACTGCCCTGTTAACAATTGCACATTTCGTAGATTGCTGGTCCGTTGGTGTATCTGGGATATCTCAAAGTTATGTCCACATCGCAGAAATGCTGACTACACTCCAGACAATCGCGTGCTTCTTGTTTACATAACAATATGCGGTTTTAGCAGTGCGGTTTTTGGTGATCAAAATCTTTTTTGTGATCGAATTTTGGTGCATCAGAAGTCGGGAGTGCACAAATAATAAGATGTGTATGTATCCAATGACCTACTGGTGGTAATGTTTAATGACAAGTTATTTTCAATTGAGGAGGTGTTTCTCAATATTGCTAGCTGTTAAACATGACTTTTTAAAGAAATTGCAATCTCCCAGAAAATAGACTCTCAGCAACCACAGCACTCACTTGATGAATGGCCTCATGTTTTAAAATGAACATATTTGGGTAATACATAAATAAACGTACTCCAGGGTGGTTTAAAAATATGCATAGAGCATATAAATTTACATTCAGCACTTGCCTGGTGTTTGACTTGGATGGAAAATGTATGCATCAATTACCTGTATTGCAAATACAAACAGAACAAACAAATCAGTAACAATGGAAAATCTATTGTTCTTTAACAATACATTTATATGTAACGGCGCATCAGAGGAGCTTGTCTGTCTCTTTCGGTGTATGGAAAGATTTGTTGTATGTGTTGGATGTGTTGCTCAACCACAACCCCCATCTTGCATCGATCCTTTGCAGCCCATAACATTTTCACTGAAAACACAATATTCATGTTAAAATCAGTGAACTGATTTGCTCTTTAGGCAGTGTCAATTAAATGACCAACAGGTCAGAACTCTGCTTTAAATGTACAACTTTTGTCTTTCGTTTGTTTTAGTTAACTTTCTTGAGGATATTTGTTACCAATAAAGATAGCCAAGAATCATGTGAAATATACAAAATAAAGACAACCACACCAATGTGCTCTGGAAAGGAGGACGTGTTTTTTGTTAGTATTTTGTTATAAAAAGGCCATGAGACTCAACACAAGTATGGATGCTACAAAGACATTATTGAAGCCATGTTGGCCACCTAAGTATTTCAGTGAAATGCAGGTGTAAGTATTGGTAAATTAAATTTACGATTATTACTTCTCCTCTTAGGGAAAATTGAATACCAGTGGGCCTCTCTTGGATCTGACACGATTCCTCACAGAGGACTAAAGAGTCTGAGCTACAAGAATAAAAAAACAGTAAGAGATAATAGCATATACAAAAACAGTGAAAGGAATGTAGTGTAGGCACAGGACATTTGTTGAATATGTATGAATTAGTATTATTGTTCAAACATTTACATTAAAGGTACATACTGATTGCTGTGCTCATTGAGTTGGGTCTGCTGGTCACAGGGAACTTGGCCGCCATCAGTTATGCCCCTTATATAAGGCTTGATGTTGTCCACACAGTTTTTAAGGTTACTCCTTTTAGCTCATGCTAGTTATTGCCTGAACAACATATGGTCCAGTAAAATCCGGCTCAACTCTTCTTCCCTACTTCCTCATATTTTATAGAGGTACCTCCCGTCCAGCACTGTATACCATGTCTTTGCAGTTCTTCAGAATTTTCTTTTGATATACCCTCTATTTTTCTTAAGACTTGAAGATGTTTTTTTGTTTTGTCATCTCTATAAAAGTATTTGCCTTTGATATTTTTTTCCTCAGGAAACAATATCGTGGAAAGTTAAAGTAGAAACAAACTTTTGTTGCATTAGCTAATAAAACTGCAGGCAAAAAGGCAATTTCATATAATTTCTTTAATCTTGGAAAAAAATACTTACAGGCACATCGATGGGTAACACTGCCTCCCTCCCATACATCAATAAAAATGGGGAGTGCTTAGTTGTTGTGTGGACTTTTGATCTTAATGAGTATAATGTTGCATCCAAGAACACATCCCAGTTTGTTTGGTCATCCACCAGTTTTGTAAGAGCCCTAAGAAGATGAATGAGTGTTCGTGAGATATGTTGGGGATGTGGCGGGATTAAAGAGATACGCGCCAGTATGAGGTTAGAAATAATCAACTTACCGTTTTATTTGTTTTCTCATCCAGGCCATTTGTTTGTAGATGATACACAGCCAAGACACTCCTTTCAATGCCCAGGATGGAATAGAGGCTGTGGTTGATATGAAACATAACTAATGGAAAATACAATATATATTCATATTCATATTAATATTCACATACCTCATTCACAAATTCTCTTACCTGATCATACCACATCTGTTTGGAGCAGCTTTGCCTCTAAACAAGATTATTTCTGTGTAACAGGAGTGACTGACTGATGATTGTATGGCAATATTCACTGGTCCTTTTATTTTGTTTCTGATTTTTAACGTGGGAGTTTGTCTGTTTTGTCTGTGTCAAATGTTTTTGAACACAATATTTTAGTAAAAAAGTGTCACACATTCTGCTGTATGTGTGCTTAGTTTCCTGTTTTAAGGAACACTTGAAACATGTATAGGTTATTGAGCATTTTTGAAAGTAATTCTTAAGATGCCATAGAAAAGTGTTAAAGCTAAACACAAAATGACTGACCACCTCAAACTGAATTTAATTTTACAGCCTTTAAGCTGAATAAAATAATGTACATGAAAATAATGTGGGGTTTGTAATATTAACTAAACCTATACCTGTGTGTGTTTGTTTATAGGCCACCATTTCTCCTGTTCAGTGGTGGCATGCCCAGGGCCAGCTATGGCGACAGACACTGCATTACTGTCATCCACAACAAAATACACGTAGCCTTGGATTTCACCTCCAGGATTATTGACTTCTTTGTCATCAGAGACAGACTACATGACACAGGTAGGAAGCAATCAGAAACATGAATGAATGTAGGTTTAAATAACTTGAAGACTTTGTACATGACTACAGTGTCTCCGGTTAAGCCATTAAAGTTCAATTGTAAGCTTTATGGGTCCACTTTCCAACTGGCCCTTTATCTTAAATTTATTACAACCTCCAAAAGATGTGCTCCTCTGGGGGCTCAACTAGGTGGGCACAGCTACCTGCTCCGGTCGCCCTTACTTTACTCCTCAATCAATTAATCAATAAATCAATTAATCAATCAAAGTTTATTTATATAGCCCTCAATCACAAGTGTCTCAAAGGGCTGCACAAGCCACAACAATGTCCTCGGGCAGGACATTTCACCCTTGCCCCCAGTGCTACTCACGCTAGTGAAGGAATGATGGGTGGTGGTCGAAGGGGCCGTAGGCGAAAATTGGCAGCCACACTTCCACAATTTTCTAAAATCTTTTAAAAACTGTTCATTAGAGAGTTTCATAAATAAAAATAGAATACTCGTAGAGAACCAATATGGATACAGAGCTAATGTTTCAACTTCAATGGCTTTAATTGAAATTATAGAAGAAATGACCAATGCAATAGATAGTAAAAAATGTGCGGCAGCAGCGTTTATGGATCTAACTAAAGCATTCGACACAATTAATCACAATATTTTAATCAAAAAAATAGAACGATATGGCATCAGAGGGTTAGTCTTAAACTGGATAAGAAGTTATCTAACGAACCGGAAACAATACGTGAAGCTCGGCGAACACACTTCTACAACACTAAATATAACCTGTGGTGTACCTAAGGGATCAATACTAGGACCTAAATTATTCAATCTCTATATAAATGACATTTGTAAAGTTACAAGAGATTTAAAGTTAGTATTATTTGCGGCTGATACAACATTGTTTTGTTCAAGAGAGAACACATAGAAGATAATACAAATAATAACAGAAGAAATGAACAAATTGAAAAAATGGTTTGACAAAAACAGAATTTTGTTGAATCTCAGTAAAACTAAAATAATGCTATTTGGTAACAGTAGAAGAGAAAGTCAAACACAAATACAAATAGACGGAATAGAAATTGAAAGAGTATATGAAAACACATTTCTAGGTATAATGAACAATGATAAATTGAACTGGAAATCCCATGTTAAAAATATACAACATAAAGTAGCAAGAAACACGCCAATAATGAATAAAGCAAAACATGTTCTAGACCAAAAATCACTTCATATTCTATACTGCTCACTAGTGTTACCATATCTGAGTTACTGTGTATAAATATGGGGAAATAATTAAAAAAGTACACTTTGTTTGCTAACAGTGTTACAAAAAAGATCAGTCAGAAAAATACATAATGTTGGATATAGATAACATAAAAACCCTTTATTTATTGAATTAAAATACTGAAATTCCACGACATCATATCAAAGGCCTCCGTCAGTCGTAACGACTATGGATACTGCGCCAGTCCAGAGGTCAAGTTTAAACTCAGCGACAACGCCTGCTGTGGCTGATGAGTCCGATGTGGGAGAGGCAAACACGGCCGCATTTACTGCAGATGTAGCTGGAAGGCGCAACTGCAGGAGTGCTTGTCTTCCGCTTGGTTCTTTTTTCATTGGCTGTGGCATGGATCTTTTCCTCGCCAGTCTTCAGCTGTTTGTGAAGGACACTGTGCCATTTGCTGCGGTCAGCCGCTACATCTTCCCAATGTTCAGTGTTTATGTCCAGGGCTTTCATGTCCCGCTTGCAGATATCTTTGATGCGCAGTTTCGGCCGGCCAACAGATCTCTTGCCAGAGGCAAGTTCGCCATACAGGATGTCCTTTGGGATACGTCCATCCTCCATACGGTACACGTGGCCGAGCCAACGCAGCCTGCGTTGTCTGAGCAGCGTGAACATGGTAGGAAGACCAGCGCGTTGGAGGACTTGGGCATTCGTCACCTTCTCACTCCAATGTATGCCGAGGATGCGGCGAAGGCAGCGCATGTGGAAGGTGTTCAGTTTGCGCTCCTGTTTGGAGTATGTTGTCCATGTTTTGCTGCCATAGAGAAGAGTGCTGACAATGCAGGCGTTGTACACTGCCATCTTGGTAGGAGTTGTCAGCTTCCGGTTCTCCCAGACGCGGGTTGTGAGGCGCCCTAGGGTTGTGGCAGCTTTGCCGATACGTTTGTTGATCTCACCATCAAGGGACAGATTGTCACTGATGGTGGATCCCAGGTAAGTAAATTGGTGTACTATTTTGAGTTGGTGCTTATCAATTGTGATGGCTGGTGGAGTGTCCACTTCCTGACTGAGCACATTGGTCTTGTTTAGGCTGATGGAAAGCCCAAAGTCTTTGCAGGCCTGGGAGAATCTGTCCATAAGGCACTGGAGTTCTGGTTCAGTGTGCGAAATGACGGCGGCATCATCAGCAAAGAGCATGTCCCGGATGGTTGTCTCACGGACTTTGGTCCTTGCTTTAAGACGGGCTAGGTTGAAAAGTCGGCCGTCAGATCTTGTACGTAGATATACCCCTTCTGTTGCAGTCCCAAAAGCATGTTTGATGAGCAGGGCAAAGAAGATACCGAAAAGGGTAGGAGCAAGGACGCAACCTTGCTTGACTCCGCTCTTAATGTGAAATGGGTTGGATATGCTACCCTCATACTGGATGGTTGCCTTCATGTCGTCATGGAAAGATCTAATAAGACTATGGAGCTTTGGAGGGCATCCAATCTTGGGTAGGATGCTGAAGAGCCCTTCTCTGCTAACCAGGTCGAAAGCCTTGGTCAGGTCAATGAAGGATATGTACAGGGGCTTCTTTTGTTCCCTGCATTTTTCCTGAAGTTGGCGTAGGGAGAATATCATGTCCACTGTAGAGCGCTTGGCGCGAAAGCCGCATTGAGATTCCGGGTAAACGCGCTCAGCAAGAGTCTGAAGGCGCACAAGCACGACACGGGCATAGAGTTTTCCTACTATATTCAAGAGGGAGATGCCCCTGTAATTGTTACAGTCGCTCCTGTCGCCCTTATTTTTGTAAAGGGTGACAATCTTGGCATCTCTCATGTCCTGCGGCACGGCTCCCTCTTTCCAGCACTGGCAGAGGACATCATGCAAAGGCTGCAGGAGGGTGTCTTTACAGCGCTTGATGAGATCTGGGGGGATGCCATCAGTACCAGGTGCTTTGCCAATCGTTAAGCTGTCGATCGCTTTGTGAAGTTCAGCAAGTGTTGGTTCAGCATCTAATTCCTCAATGATGGGCAGCTGTTCAATGGCATCAAGGGCTGAGGCGACTACAGTGTTCTCTCTGGAGTAGAGTTCTGAATAGTGCTCTACCCATCTGTCCAACTGCTTGCCCTTGTCAGTGATAACTTCCCCGCTGGTGGTCTTTAGGGGGGCTGTGAATCTGCAAACAGCTAAAATTATACACAAAGCATACTATAATCTGCTTCCCAAGAATATACAACAATTTTTCTCAACAAAAGAGGAGAAATATAATCTCGGAGAAAAATGTAATTTAAAATATTTGTACGCACGTACAACACTTAATACCTTCAGTATATCAGTATGTGGAATTAAATTATGGAATGGATTAAGCAAAGCAATCAAACAATGTACTAATATCATCCATTTAAAAAAACTCTAAACTTAGTGTTTACAAAGTAAAAAGAAGAATGACTGAAAATAGGGCCCCAAATGACATCGCTCGGCCCGGTTTTTTAGGTCTCACTCTGGGGCTTCTATGACTCTGGAAGGCATGAACCATTATAAACATTCTGAATTTATTCATCCATCCATTCTTTCATTCTCAAAATAATCGTTCTTATCTCATCGTATAGAATAAAACTTACTGCACCAATTATTTATTTATTTATTTTTATTGTGATTACATATGGAGTATATTGTGAATACATTGAGAACAGGAAGTGAACAAAAGTTTTAGCAACTGTTATGTAAAAGAACAGGGGTAGGATTAAATAAGCTGTGCTTCTTTCTACTCCTTTTCGAACATGTTGAAAATAATTGTGATGTATCATGTTGTATGCTTGCATGTTCAAAAATAAAATCAAACTCAAACTCAACTCAACTCAACAACACTTCCGTCAGTTTACCCGAGGCAGCTGTGGCTACAAATGTAGCTTAACACCACCTGGTGTGAATGTGGAGTGAATGAATGATGGGTTTTCGCTTCTCTGTGAAGCGCTTTGAGTGTCAAGAAAAGCGCTATAGAAATCGAATCTATTATTATTATTATTGTTATTATTATGTTGTTGTTTTTATAGTCCCATTTACATGATGCAGGCATTCCTCAAATGTAAGTTATTAAACTATCAATCCAAGCTTGATGGAAAACCTCAAGTTTAGTCGGACGCCATTTGTGTTCCAGCTTTCTACATGATAAAGAGCTCTAGTTTCTTATGTAAACCAGGCGGTGCGCCTTTTAGGGGCCTTTTTTAGCTTTAGCTGTGCTAAACTATCAATGGCGTCGCGCAGGGCATCTTCAAAGTTGTTAGTGAGGTAATCGATAGATATAAATAATGTAATATATAAATCCATATCATTTGGGAATGGCGCCATTACCGAAGGCAGTAGGCCAGCAACAGTTATACTTGTGACAGCATTAATGTTGCGGCTGCTAAAGCAGTGGTTATCACTAACTTGTTGACAATCATTCAGAACTTCAAATTTTGAAAGGTAATGATCAGACATTACTTTAGTGTAGGGGAGTATCATAACTTTGGAGGTGGTGAAACCCCGGACAAGGACAAGATCTATCGTTTTACAGTTGCAATGCGTGGGTTCATTTATTATTTGTGTAAGACCACAGCTATCAGTTATAGACTGGAGCGCCACGCACAGAGGCTCTGATGAGGTATTCATATGGATATTAAAATCCCCCATTATAATTATATAATTGGTCTGCGTCAGTAGATCAGCGACTAATTCTGAAAATTCACTGCTAAGTCCAAATAGAGTCCAGGGGGCGTAGATAACAGCCAGATAGAGAGGTAGCGGTGTGACAAATCTCATAGTAAGCACCTCAAATGATTTATATTCATTACTTAGTTTAGGGGTAAGGTTAAGGTTTTCATTGTATATTAGTGCGACCCCCTCCCACCTCTTTTAAGGGGATGGGCAATATGTGCATTCGTATAGTTAGGAGGAGATGCCTCGTTAAGCTTTAAAAATTTATCTGGTTTTAGCCAGGTTTCGCTCAGACCAATGACGTTAAGATTATTTTCTCTAATGACCTCATTAACTGATATTGTTTTGGGATAAAATGATCTGATGTTTAAAAGCTAATATTATAGGTAGTGGGCTGTTTTGAGGATTTTTGTGTATGTTATCCGTAGTCGTGATATTAATAACGTTACGTTTGTTTTGTGTAGTATGCTTTAACTAATTTTGATCACATCGAGGAATTGATATGATTGGGAGCCTGAGATTATTTGCTTGGTGCTCCGAGAGAATGAACGCGTCATAATTTGCCACCTAAGCAGAATGCGTGTTCACCTCTGGCACAGTCACTACAGAACAAACATTATGTGAGTTGTGTATTAATTCTGCGAAAAATGCTGTGTGCAGGAATTTTCCAGCCTGGCGCTGGTTAGTTCTTGCTTAACAGACTCACTCGGACTAACAGACACTCTAATTGCCTGTGTCCGAGCTTGCTCTAGTTTCGTTAGACAGGTGTGACTCAGCCTGTAACCTATGTTCCTATATAGAGTGATGGCGCCTTCCCGGTTAGGGTGAAGGTCGTCACTCCTCAGCAAGCCCGGTTTTCCCCAAAAAGAGGGCCAATTATCTGTAAAAGTTAGTCTCTGTTCTCTTCAAAAACTAGCCAGACACTTATTAAGTGAGACTAACTGCTACACCTCTCATCATTGCCTCCCGGGCTAAGGGCTAAATCTACTATGTCTCGAGCGGTTCACCGTGACTTGTAGGCCGCTTAGGGCTGTTACAAGCTGGGCTCGTCAGCTCGCTCCAGCTAATGCTAGCATACATGCTTGACGGTAGGGATGGTGTTCCTGGGTTTAAAGGCCTCAACTTTTCTCCTTTAAACATATTGCTGGGTGTTGTGGCCAAAAAGCTCAATTTTTGTTGCACCTGACAACTCATGGACAAATATAAGACCTTCTGGAGGAAATTTCTGTGGTCAGATGAAAAACTAATTTAGCTGTTTGGCCACAATACCCAGCAATAGGTTTGGAGGAGAAAAGGTAAGGCCTTTAATCCTAGGAACACCAATCCTACCATCAAGCATGGTGGTGGTGGTATTATGCTCTGTGCCTGTTTTGCTGCCAATGGAACTGGTGCTTTAAATGGGACAATGAAAAAGGAGGATTACCTCCAAATTCTTCAGGACAACCTAAAATCATCCGCCCAGAGGTTGGGTCTTGCGCGCAGTTAGGTGTTCCAAAAGGACAATGACCCCAAACACACGTCAAAAGTGGTAAAGCAATGGCTAAATCAGTCTAGAATTAAGGTTTTAGAATGGCCTTCCCAAAGTCAATGGTGGACAATGCTGAAGAAACAAGTCCATGTCAGAAAACCAACAAATTTAGCTGAACTGCACCAATTTTGTCGAGAGGATTGGTCAAAAATTCAACCATAAGCTTGCCAGAAGCTGGTGGATGGCTACCAAAAGCGCCTTATTGCAGTGAAACTTGCCAAGAGACATGTAACCAAATATTAACATTTACTGTATTAATACTTTTGACCCAGCAGATTTGATCACATTTTCAGTAGACCCATAATAAATTCTTAAAAGAACCAAACTTCATGAATGTTTTTTGTGACCAACAAGTATGTGCTCCAATCACTCCATCACAAAAAAATAAGAGTTGTAAAAATTATTGTAAACTCGAGACAGCCATGACATTGTTCTTTACAAATGTATGTAAACTTTTGACCACGACTGTGCGTATATTTAATACCATATACATCTTTTGAGAGACTCACAGCCTTGAAGGGGTGCCAGAAATAATATTTTGTTTTCAAAATAACACCATTATAAATGTGTTTGAATGATTGTCTGGCCCTGCGATGAGGAAACAATTTGTCTTCCGCGTGTGCCTCTCGCCCCCCCGCCACACCAAGAGTGATAGAAAATGGATGGATGGATGAATAAAATACATATTGTACTGTAGTAATAAACAAAATACAACATAATTTATTTTGTGATAAATGACAATTACACAAAAATGTTCAGTAACATATTTAAAATTTTTCAAATAGAAATGAGAAGTAGTCTTCTTTGCGAACGGTAGGTTGTGAGTTCAAACCAAGACTATAAAAAAATGGACCCATTGCCTCCCTGATTGGCACTCCGCATCAAGGGTTGGAATTGGGGGTTAATTCACCATAAATAATTCCCGGGCGCGGCACCACTGCTGCCCACTGCTCCCCTCACTTCCCAGGGGATGATCAAGGGAATGGGTCAAATGCAGAGGACAAATTTCACCACACCTGGTGTGTGTGTGACAATCATTGGTACTTTAACTTTATCTTTAGAAATATATACAGTATATATGCTGAGCATATACACTTGGCAACTTTGGCATATCTGCTTTTTATTTTAGGAATCATATGTGATATTTCTTACAAATCATGATGTCTCCAGCTTTGGAAACTCCCTCTTAGACAGGAAGGCAGCGTGTAGACTGCCGGTCAGACACTGGAACATGTAATGCAGGAGAAACATTCATTTCGAGTTTAGTTAATGATAGCATGTTTGACGATAAGCAGTGTTGGTTCTTTCATCTCAAAGGGAATGAAACCGTTCCGTTCATTCAATATTATCACATGTTGTATCTGCTAATATTTTTGCTAATATTTTTTCAATGTGATGTAATATCCACCTTATAAGTATTGCAAGTTGCCCTGTTGTCTTCCTTTCTCGTGAATAATTCTAGCATTTGTGCTCCTGATCGGCACGGTGCCTGTTGACGTCATGCATGCTCCCTCATTTTTGAATGCAAATGTTGACAGCTATGCGTCCTATATAGACGTGGATTTAGAGTCAATAAATTAAAAGAATATAAAGTTTTGACGGAGTGCTTCTACAAAGCCCAAAACCAGGTAAGTTGGCTTGTTCTGTAAATCGTAAATAAAAACAATGATTTGCAAATCCTTTTCAACCTATATTCGATTGAATAGACTGCAAAGACAAGATACTTAACTTTCAAACTGGAACACTTTATTTTTGGCAAATATTAGCTCATTTGGAATTTGATGGCTGCAACATGTTTAAAAAAAAAACCTGGCACGAGTGGCAAAAAAAAACTGAGAAAGTTGTGGATTGCTCATCAAACACTTATTTGAAAAACCCCACAGGTGAACAGGCTAATTCGGAACAGGTGGGTGCCATGATTGGGTATAAAATGCTCAGTCATTCACAAAAAAGAATGGGGTGAGGGTCACTGCTTTGTCAACAAAAATTCCTGAACAAATTGTTTAAGAACATTTGTCTACCAGCTATTGCAAGGAATTTCACGATTTACGATCCGTAATATCATCGAAAAGTTCAGAGAATCTGGAGAAATCACAGCATGTAAGCAGCAAGGCTGAAAACCAACATTGAACGCCCGTGAGCTTCGATCCCTCAGGTGGTACTGCATCAAAAACCAACATCAGTGTGTAAAGGATATCACTACTTGGGCTCAGGAACACTTCAGAAGACCATTGTCATTGACTACATTTCGCTACATTTGTAAGTGCAAGTTACAACTCCACTATGCAAAGCGGAAGCCATTTATCTACAACACCCAGAAACGGCATTGGCTGGGCTCGAGGTTGTCTAAGATTGACTGATGCAAAGTGGAAAAGTGTTCTGTGGTCTGACGAGTCCACATTTCAAATTGTTTTTGGGAACTATGGACGTCGTGTCCTCTGGAACAAAGAGGAAAATAACCATACGGATTGCTATAGGCGCAAAGTTCAAAAGCCAGCATCTGTGATGGTATGGGATGTATTAGTGCCCAAGGCATGGGTAACTTACACATCTCTAAAGCCACCATTAATGTTGAAAGGTACATACAGGTTTTGGAGCAACATATGTTGCCATCCAAGCAATGTTATCATGGACGCCCTTGCTTATTTCAGCGTAGCTTCATAATAACAGTACGGGTAGTAGACTGAGCGGCCTGTAGTCCAGACCTGTCTCCCATTAAAAATGTGTGGCGCAATATGAAGCCTAAAATACCATAACGGAGATTCCGGACTCTTGAACAACTTCAGCAAGCAAGAATGGGAAATAATTTCACCTGAAAAGTTTCAGAAATTGGTCTCTCAGTTCCCAAACATTTACTGTACTGAGTGTTGTTAAAAGGAAAGGCCATGTAACACAGTGGTAAAAAATGCCCCTGTGCCAACTTCTTTGCAATGTGTTGCTGCCATTAAATTCTAAGTTAATGATTATTTTCAAGTTTAGAAGATATGCAATTGCAAATAGCATATTCTTTTCAGTGAAAATTGAAAGAACACATACTTTCAATGAGAAATAATGAAGACCTTTATTTAAACACATTATTTTCAGACTTTGCGGGTCACTTAAAAAGACGTGGCAAACCATGAGTTTGTCAGCTGGCATTAAACAATTCAAATGCACAGTACCTGGTGGTAGGGCTGGGCGATATTGCCTTTTTTTAATATCGCAATATTTTTAGGCCATATCGCGATATACAATATATATTACGATATTTTGTGTTGGCCTTGAATGAACACTTGATGCATATGATCACAGCAGTATGATGATTCTATGTGTATACATTAAAACATTGTTCTTCATACTGCATTCATATACGCTACTTTTAAACTTTCATGCAGAGAGGGAAATCACAACTAAGTCAATTGACCAAAAGTGTATTTATTAAAGTTATTAAGCAAGGGCACAAACATTGAAGTCATTTCCAAAACATAAATTGCAAGATTGTCAGAAACGTTTTAAGTGTCAAATAAAAATGAGCTGCATAATAGGAAATCAAATAGGATTCGTCCTTCACTATGTTGTATGTTACTAAGGTGACGAAATTCTCTTCATTCTCTAGCGAGTTACTTTACAAATGATGCTACATATTAGCAGTAATGCTACTTTTTATAGCAACGCTTTTTCCCCCCACACTTAACAAATTACGGTTGTCTGTTCGATATATTCCCACTTGAAGTCGAACCACCGCCAGACGATGGAAACCCTGCTGTTTTTATTGGGAATTAAGTCTTCCTTCATTTGTTACCAGATCCGCACCATCTTTCTTTCGTACGGCTATGTTAGCAGCTAACGTTAGCCACGCCGCTACCTCTCTGCTGGGCGAGGGTGTGTATGTGACGTATGACGTGACAGTTTGTGACGTATCTAAGAATGTGCGCCTGCTTGTCTGCGAGAAGGAGACACAGGAAAGAGCGAGGAGAGCCCGAAGTGTACGCCCGCTGCTAAAAGTCCTGCATGAGAACGTATACTCGAATATTACGATAGTCATTTTCTATATCGCACAGAGACAAACCCGCGATATATGGTATATATCGATATATCGCCCAGCCCTACAATGTGAACTTCTACCACCATCCATTTCAATTGGATATTATTTTTGTCTTCACTTTTTCTTGTCCAGGAGATCCAACCGCATTGGTGGTCTTAGTTGAAGAGGAGTTAGTTGTGATTGACCTGGAGACAGAGGGGTGGCCAGTCATTCAAACGCCTTACCTGGTTCCCCTTCACAGCTCAGCAATAACCTGTTCACACCATGTATCTGCCATTCCTCTCAAACTGTGGGAAAAACTTATTGCCACTGGAGAGCTACAACACACAAACTACTCGAAAAAGGTAAATAATCTACTCTAAGAATTACAATTACCCTACCAGCGGCATACTCTATCTCTGCAATACGTTTTCATGCTGACCTGTATGTACATTTTGTCTAATTGATATCAATAGGTCAAATCGCAACTATCCTTAGAAGAAGTCTCAAGAACTGGGTGAATTTGACCCTCTCCTAAGATTGAACTTAATCAGACACCCTTTTGGTGATTCATCAGATCACTAAACAATTTGAACTGGCTACAATAGACCCATTGTTGATAATGCAAAGCCCTCATATAATTTATTTTCATTTGAGTGCAGTGTTAAATTTCACAGCTGTTTTCATAATTTACTTTTTGTCATAATCTTGGCGAAAATGTATTTTGGTTTTAGTCATGTTTTAGTAATCTAAATGAATTTAGTTAAAGTCCCGTTTTAGTCAACAAAATTCCTCAACATTTTAGTTGACTAAAATTACAGTAAATTTTGTTGACTAAAATAAAAAGTATTGCGGACAACACATCTTTCAAGTTGTCTTGAAAGCACTTTTTTTAGTATTGCAGAGCATCTCAAAAACTGTAAAGTCATAACAAGACCTGCACTCATGAATAATTCAATAAGTACATTTGACATTAAACCTTATTGTGTGCTACTGTTTGAGCTGAAATGCAGAATTTTGAATGTTGAATAATAAATGATTAAAATAGTCACATGAAGGAACTAGTTTATTATAGGTCACCTATGTTTACAACAAAAGTAGTGGTGGAGTAAGCAGTCTTGCTCTTTCTCAACTGTCTTTAATAGTAACAGTAATTCAGTACAGTATGAAATATTATTTAAGGCCTACTTACTGTTGCATAGAGATGTCCTGGTGATTAGCTGGTAAAATACACTTCAATATTTTACCAGAGCAAATGAATCCACAGGGTTTACAATGTATCTTGTTGGCTACCTTGCAAAGGTCAAACGTGTTCATATGTATTCTCTATTTCCCAGGGGCAGAGGACATAGTAGTAATTATGTACATAACAATATATCATAAGGATGTAACGATATGAGAATTTCATATCATGGTTATTGTGACCGAAATTATCAAGGTTATAATTTTTATTGTGGAATACGCTAAAAAATCTTATCAAAATGAAATAGACACACTGTTAGAAAAAATGCTATTTTGTATTTCTGTTTGTTTAACTGAAGTGTTTGTCTTAGTGTTTTATCGTTTTTAATAGCTCATCTTTTATTGTTGTACTGTAAGTATGTTTGTACAGTAGCAATTTAAGATGTATTTAAATGAAAAGTGCGTAACAAATAAAATATATTCTAATTATGTATCACTTCTGGCGGGCGTTGTCTGTCCTATTCTGTTCAACGGTACTTGAACACAGTAAAAACACCTTGTCTCTTTTCCTCTGAGGAAAGATCGATCATCGTAATTCCGTGCTAAAAGAGCACAGCTTGTATGTTGAATCTGCACAACTGAATAGCTTAGTTGCTAAGACAGTAATATATTTATAGAAGTTTAGATTGCCGTATGTTGTCTTTACGGGGAAGAACATATGTCTCTTGTTTTCATATTAGCATGAAAGCTAGCGAGCTGGCACCATTAAGTCCGCCATGGCCCGTGAGTTTATACAAGTCCAGTTATCAATTTTTAGATCATTTTAATTAACAAAAATAATACTAACCGCCGTGTTGTTGCCGTCCTCATTACATAAATGTTTATTGTTGGAGCCCTTCAATATAGTCTTGTTTCCCGGTGAAAAAGCCAAATACTGTGTCTTAGTAGTTGTAGTTCTAATTGGATCCCCACCGTGATTTACCCCCGGCCCTATTCTGCATGCTACCGTGATAAGATAGATTCCTAACTTGTCCAATCCACCTTAAGACGAAAATAAGTATGATTAACATGCATTTGTTTTGACTCGTTATTGTCCTATTTTAGTCAGCGGAAAATAGGTCTTTGACAATAACTAAGACAAATATTTTTAGTAAACAAAATTAATGCTATTTGGGTCTAGCATTGTGGTGATGATGGTCTATGAAACAACTATTCTAAATCATTTTCACAGGTTC